>NC_088925.1:44670000-44767500 GCF_038396675.1 Hydra vulgaris
GAATCTCGATTTTTGAACTTAAGTCTAGTAACTTTGATGCGGTCATAAATATAGTATTAAAGTTTTCTTCATTCTTTTGTCTTTTATTTAATATATTTATGGTATGTGTAAGAATCGTTTTGGCATATTCTTTATCCAATAATTTTTTTTGAAGAGCCTCACTTCAGAGGACTGTGGTATTTAACACATTGGCTTATGAACAAAGTGTTATTACAAATAAGGGCTCAGATATTGCATTTTTTAGCAATGTTTAGTAGTTGAAGAATCCTGTTCATTCAACTGAGATATCAAATCAAGTGTTTCTACTATATATTTATTAAACAAGAGCTAAAACTTAACATGCCGTTTAATTCATTTCGTTTCGCATAAGCTTGTAAGCATTCCTTTATTTATATATTTAAGAACATTACTTCTTTCATTGTGTCAATTGTGTTTCTTACAGCTCGCACAGATGAACATTTGGAAATTGATAAGTTTAAGCATGGTTGTAACATGGACTTTTTATTGCATTTGGTAGGATCTTCTGTAATTTTGTGACTTTGCAACTGTGTTTGCTAGCAATTCTCCAGTTGATACAGGTTCATAAGTAAAATCAGAATAATTTTTTGTATGGCAGATTACGAAACCAATAAAATCTTCATGGATTTCACAGGTATTAGCATCAATATATCTTAATACGACTGTCATTTAAGAACTATGACTGGTATCCATTGTTTTATCAAATATTACACTATAAAATTTTCCTTTAAAAATTCTTGTTTTAATTAAGGCCTGAATTTGTTGAGCACATGGTTAAATTATTTCATTTTAGAATTGCAATTATTTAAATGGTTTTTTAAAACATTGTCCCCAGTGCTTACTTGAAAGTGAAGCAATACCCGAAGATTGCCATTATTAATTACTGAAGAGTTTTGATTTATTTCAGAGATCTGCCCATCATCGTGATGACCTCGCAGAGCAATATTCTGTCAACCAAGAAATATTATAGATTCAATTATAGGTTTTAATCGTTCTTGATTTTCTTTAGCCTGTTTAAGTTTCCCTTTGTTAACTAAATTATGTATATCTGTAAACAGTCATTCATATGTTATGATGAAATCTCATGCTGCCAGCATAACAACTTTGTGATATTCATTGCAATCATGTAACTGTAAGTCTTCATCTTTACCTAAAAGCTTTGAATAACTTTTAAAAGGTAAAGTAACTAGCTTGAGTAAAAGCACTTGACTGTGTATTCCCCAACCTTTGCAAAAAGAAAGCAATACTTACAAAAAATTTCATAAAGGCATTCTAAAATCATTATCCACGAAAATTTATGTATATGTTTTCGGACAAAAAGCAATTAACATTCTTACCCTTCTTTAAATGCACAGAATATGGGTATTTATAATTTAGACCAAAAAAACCAATTGCATTTCAATATTCGGTATTTATCTTGTTTAGTTACCTGATGTGTTAAAAATGCCCCAATGTCTATAGGCAAATAACTATAATCTTTTGCCGTGGGTATTGAAACTTTTTTATCAATTTCTGCATTAGTTTTACTTGTAAAATTAGCAGCTTCCATACCAAGTCCAGGTTCTGGAGAAAAAGGACTAAGTTTCATTGTAATTTGATTATTTTCACCCCTGCCGATGCACTAAAATGCACTATTAAATTGTTCGGATTATGATACCGAAGATAAAGGTAAAACAGTAGGACCAGGATGGTCCTGTTTTGGTAGAATTCTAATTCTTTTAACAAAATAGTCATCTAAAGAGCTTGTCCTCTTTACCCTGTTGGTCATTGCAGCTAATAAAAATAATATCACTTAAAATAGTAAAAATCATTTGTCATTTATTTATTTAAAAAAGTAATAAACACACTTTTGTTTTCTAAATAAGAAACTAACTCATAAGAAATTCATTCAGTTGCTATTTAAAAAAAAATTCTTCCTATCTTGTTTAAATACAACTTGAAGTTTATATAAGAGTAATATAAATTGAAGTGTTACAACTTCAATTGTTGAAAAATAAATACTTTTTTATTGAAATTTTAATTACCAAAAACAGCATCACATAGATAAATTATACAACAAATTAAAATTTTTTTTTTTTTTTTCGAAAGTTTTCAAAAACAGTTTTAAAAATTTTTAAAAATAAAACGATAGTAATTTTATTGTTTTTATTGTTATTTAATTATATAATAAAAATATTTAGAAACTTTTGTTGTTTTTCTTCGATATCGTAAAAATGTTAAAAATTCGATAATGGATCTTTAGTTTTGCAAAAACAAAACAAAAAATGTAAATAGTTAGCTGCAGAATAATTTTTTTTTATTTTTTTATTTTTTTTTAAATTTATCTGTAATATTTTGAAGTTTTACATTTCTTAGGGATGGGGGGGGGGTAGTTATTCCTCCCCTTTTACCCCTCCCCTCCTTTATATCTGCCACTGATAAATGGTACTTAAAAACTTAAATCTTTGTCACAAAAAAAATGCTGGTAAAGTAATTAACTCAAGTTTTTTTTGCAACAATATTTTTTATTTGTAATATTTATTTTTTTTAATTTACTTATTAAAAATAAAAATCATTTTTATTTGCAAACTTTTTTTTCATTATTTCAGAAGTAATGAAAAAAAATTAACCTATTTTAATTCCATTTATACAAATGTTAAGAATTTAATATTAATTTCATTATTTAATACTAAAAAACAAAAAAAAACAAAAAATTGTAACAAAATAGACATTCCACAATATGTACAATTACAAGATAACACTTCTAGATTTTTTTTTCTTAATTAGTAAATTAAACTTGTTTTGCTGTAATTTATTTTATTACAGTAGTTTAAAAAAGTTAATGTCTGTAAATAAAATAAAGATATTTTTATGGCATCAAAATCACAAAGTAATTTGCTAAGCCATTTTTGTTTAAAACAAGGCCTGTATATGAAGAGCCTGTTTGCAAAACTTGCAAAGTCAGAGTAAACTGATTTTGAGAAAACAAGGAAAAACTAAACTGCTCTTAGTTGCGCATCAACAAAAATTGATAGTTGTCCATTTTTAGGACCAAAAAATTTTTAATGGGTTTAATATTTGAATAGATGATTGATTTCAGTATATAAAATGTGGAGATGGAATTAACTCAAAATTTTGATTTTTTGACTGCTCAATTTTGTACTTCTCATATATATATATATATATATATATATATATATATATATATATATATATATATATATATATATATATATATATATATATATATATATATATATATATATATATATATGTATATATATATATATATGTATATATATATGTATATATATATATATATATGTATATATATATATATATATATATATATATATATATATATATATATATATATATATATATATATTAATAAATGTGGGTTTAGTAATGCATAAAATGTCAACAATATTGTACTGAAATAGTCATCAATAAAAATAATTATATAGAATAAACAATTTGAAGCAATATGGCAGTTAACTATTCTGACAACTCAAAAAAGAAGCGAAAAAGAAATCCAGATGAAGAAGTTGAAGTAGACATTGAGGTAGGAGTACAAAAAGATAATTTTCAAAATTCAAAATAGAATTTGAGGAATGTTTTTATTTAGTTATATATGTTTATTTATATATATATATATATATATATATATATATATATATATATATATATATATATATATATATATATTATATTTATGTATGTATACAGGGGCTATTATAGACCGTTTTCGACAGCGTCAACCATATTGGGGTGCTACCAAAATTAAAAATTGAGGACTTTTTTTTTTTTTATGTTTTTTTCAAAAAAAAATGCCTTTATTCAACAATATTTCTTCTAAATTTCTCTGGGACGAGGGGGTACTATCACTCAAATTTTTTTCCTAGAATAGCCCCTAATATATATACATAACTGATAATGTAAAACTATACATATAGTTTGTGGTTGCCTAATAGAAATTTATTTTTGTGACAAAATTTGGATAGGGGTGTCTCGGATAACATTTATTCATTATATGACTAGGCATTAAATAACCAGATATTTAAAAATTACATGGCATAATATAATTAAAATCCTAAAATATATATTTCATTATGACAAAATATTACCTTAAATATGATATAAAAAAATAAACTAATATGATATATTAAAATATGATATTAAAATAAACCTTAAAAATGGCGAGTTTTGTTTAGAAGCTTTTCAAAATAAATGATAGCTGTGATTTCACAGCAATATGCATTCCATGTGGAAAGCAGATAAGCAGGGGATGTAATAAATCTGGTCAGAAGTCAATTGTAAATTGTATGAAGACGAAAGAATATTAATATTAATTCTTCTTCAGCTGCACAAGGAAGTTCAAAATGTATTGAATTCTGATCAAATCTTCTTTTTAAAAGCTGCTTGAGGAGTTGATGTTTTTTTTGATCACTAGATAGTAAAAAAAATAATGATGTGTGAAAAATATTTGAAACATGAATAGAAATCTTCACTGCTAAAAGAGTTAGCACTCAAGTTACTAACACCACTTGCATTCTCTGTATTTTCGGAAGAGTGTTTTCATTATTTATTAAAAAAGTGATCAAGGCTATAATTATTAATTTTCCATGTTAAATGAGTGATAAACTGATGTATTTATTGCGCATATATAATTTAAGTAGTATTTTAATAATAATAACAATATTGTTCTAAATTTTTATAAAATGCAACGATGCTCTCAAATTATATATGGAAACTAAAGAACAATTCATAGAAATACCTGAGTTAACTTGGTCTATCTTAAAAAGATCCCCTGCTTACATCAACACAACAAAAAAATGTTTACTTGGTTTATACGAAAAAAAAATTATTTTACTTTATAAAAATACTAAAGAGCTACTGAATAAAAAAATTTTGAAATTCCAAATTCAAAAACTTGATGAATAATAGTTTTCAGAGCATGCAAGAACATATTGCAACTTTGCTGAATGATGAGTCAAGCAAGAATGAGTTTTTATTGATGGAACTAGAGATTAATTAATATTTTGCATTGCCATTTAGCTGTGAAAGGCCTACTACAATTTCTATAAAATTATAAACCATTACATAAACCATTGCATACTTCCAAAGAAGCCAATGAATGCTGCTTTTCCACTCATTAAGAAACTGTTCATCGGGTAGCAGCGCTACCCAAGTATTTTGCAGTTCAGTGGTAGTAATAATGTTAAATGTTTTACAATGGTGTTCCACAATTTGTAACACTCTCTATTTTTGTGCCTCATCTTAGGCTATGTTGTAAAACCCACTGATCAACTAAAGGACACAGAAAAATCGAATCAATTCCAGTTGTTTCAAAGAATGCACCAGATATACGTATTTCAGAAACTGTGGATGGGATCTCTGTCAGCAGGTGTGATCCTCAGTTGCCTGCTATGCCAATGATAAGCAACTGTTTCTCATTACATGACAACTGTGTAGAGAATATGGCAAGAGTTGCCATTTCTGGACATCAGTACCAAGAATGGTATGTTAGCCACTTCATCACAATGTTGCGGATCTCTATTTCATCATACTGCCTCAGCAGGTCAAGATCTTCATATCATTTATTGTGCTTCTACTGCAGAATTGCATGTAAACCACGCCTGAAGGTAAACCAAAATAACAAATCTGTTAAATCTAAAGCAGAAATCAACTTACGCCCTTTCAATTTGATTTGCTTTTCATTTGACTGTGTGCAGCAGTTTAATTTACATTGTGTACAGTGCTTTGCCATCCATCTGGCATGGTGCAGTGCACTAGGTCTCCTCACTGTCTCTAGGTAAGCCAACCTTGTATGCTGCTAATTGCAAGAATCCAAGGTAATCATCACATGGATGCTTCTCTGTAAGCTGTTGCATAATGAATGTTCTTAAGTTGCTTGAAACATCAGTTAGTGGTGTTTGCCCTAATTGTGGTTTGTATGTGACAATTTTATCCCCCTTCTCTCAGAATCGCTTACAAATGAGAATTTCAGGACCTGTTGATGGCCCAAAGCAGACAGTGAAGACATCTGATAGTTAAATTTCATACATGTGGTGTCTGCATGCTAGCTACAAGAGGTTATGCCCAACTTCCACTTTAAGTAGTCACATGCAACATTCTGCTGGCTAGTATTGCTTGTGGTTGTGTTAAAGCACATGCCAATCACCAGTGAATCACAATTTCAGGACTTGAGCTAATGGATAACAGTTAGTGATGCATCATTCCAGATCCGGAGAGTAATGTTGGAACTCCAAGAAGTTTAGTTAAGCCATCCACTGGTAATGTCACTAATACTGGCAGACACTCTACTAAGCCAATATCACTGCCATCTGTAACAGGAATCAACATGCCATCCCAATGCACAACAAACTTCATAGCAATAAAGCTATCCTTTTCAGGCAGCTCACAGAGTTGTTGCAGATTGCAATGTAAACTGCTTTTATACAATGGCAAAGATACTGAACAGTCAACTGCTGCATTTAGCATCAGCTGTTTATAAACACTTTGTGCACTGTCACTAATGGAATACTTTAAAGAAGGTTGGTAGTGAATAAAATTTTGCTTAACATTATGTCCTGAGTGCAGGCAAGCACGACTTAACTGTTCCAGTGGTTGCTCAATTAAAAACACTAGATCAGTATTTCTATTCACAAACTGCTGAGTCATTGTGAAAAACTCAATTAGTACTAACTAGGTAATACTACATTTACACAGTGGCATTAGGACTTCGACATAAAAGCAGGTAGCTAAGTAGTTATAAAAATTCAGTTGGTTGTCAGCTAGAAACATTAACAGGAAATAGAAATACTAGCATGACAGGAAATAGAAATGCTGATATGAGCTTGTGCAAAACCAATAAATAAGTTAGTACCATTAATTTGTGCAACCTGCCAAAATACAACGTACCCTTATAGCTTAGTATACAGAAACATCAAATAAACCATGGTAATGCACTTGTTATAAGCAGTTAGCATAGGTAGTGCACAAAATTCAGTCTTAAACAGTTTTTTAAATATTTATCCTCAAAAGGTGATTTAAGTAAGCACCTGTCTTGTAGTATGAATAAAAACTGCATGCTATGCACTATAAAATAATGCAGAACATGGAACTTCTGGTTTTGGTTTAGTATTTCAGTGTTAAAATTTTTAATTTTGTTACCATATTTTCAATTTTAGAACGCTTTAAGGGACCCCTAAAAAATTAAGGACTTAGAAAATTAGGAAGTTGATTTTTTTTGGACACCCTACTATACAGGGACGAATACCAGATTTGTAGAGGTAGAGAATGGAATCAGGAGTAAGATGATGATGAGTACGATAAAGAAAAGCAACCTTAGCAGGTGCTAACTTTGTAATCAATATATGGTTTCTATGAGAGGTTATTTATAATCAGAGAAAACCTAAAGAAGAGACTCAGTGAGAGAGTTGGCATTCATTAATACAGGAATGTTGACAAAGCTCAGTTATTTGTTTTCAATAAATAACTGAGTTTTATTGGAGTTAAAATCCATAAACCTCTGCAAGCCTAAACTGTTACAGAAGAAAGATTAGATTCAAGATCGGGTGTCTGCTTTTAGCGATCAAAAAAAGAAGACTTTTTGTCAAGGTAAGATGATAAAGTTGAGTCAACAAATAAACCCACTTTAAATGTAATGTTGTCAGGAAGATCATTAATGAAGACAAGAAACAATTCAGGACTAAGGATATCAAAAGGAGTCACTAAGTTAACTATCTGAGTAAGAGATAAAGAAATACAAAAGTTATTTGCTTTAGACCCAGCAAGGTCAGTGGTGTCAGAGTCAAGCTGTGATAAGCATTCAGCGTGATAAGCAATAAAGTCTTCATAAAAACAATATAAAGGGAGAAAGAGGGCTTAGTTAATTAGATTGGCAATTACATCTAAAAGAGTTCAGTCTTGAGAAGAAGGAGAACAAAAAGAACAAAGAGAAAGGTGTTAAAGCTTAGCAGAAGCACATTAAAAAATGGTTATAAGATTCAAACCTGATTTGTTGACAAATAGGTAAATTTATACATAAATATATGTCTAAACCACACATGTGACTATTGGAATCTTTTCAAATCAAAGGATAGTACCATCATTACTGAGATCTGAAGAAGAGACTTCAAACTTTTATAAAGAGCAACCAAGTCTGGTGCATTTTGCAAAGGATAAGATTCAACTGATGGAAATTCAAAGACCATGAATATTTGCTATAGATATTGAAACAGTTAAGGTGGTATTTAATATTTTGGTTACTTTAAAAAAGTCATAACTTAAAGCTCCTTATCTCACCTTATCAATGCATAGCAAAAACATTAACCAGGCTTGGTCGGGAAGCGGGAGCGATCGCTCTCGAATACTGACCACGGAAATAATATTTAGTTGCAAAAAACTGGCCAGGTTTTTTAGTCGTTTTGAGAAACAAAAAATTTTTGTTTTACGGACATACATGGAAACATACATAAACTTGAATGTTCTCAAAACATCTGCGGAAGAATAAAAAGCTAACACTAAAATCCCGCAAAATTTGCAAACAAAGTTATTCTATTGGTTCAAAAAATATGCTGACTAAGCAAAATAAAGTTCTAGAGTTTTTAGTTTTCATAGGAGGTTTTCCACAAGGCAGTAGCAGTATGCAGTTAACATCTGTCCAATATAAGTATTTTTATCAAGACACTATCTCTAGCCTTTACTCAACTAAGAGCCCCTAATTAATGGATTTTTTGGTCAGAGTTTTATTTTCCTAGCTTTTATATAAAAAAACGAACCCTAAAATACAGCAAGACATGGGGAAGGTAGTACGGGGTGCATGATGACAGTAGCAGAGTGATAGTAATGATCTTGAACCTGACCTGATCTGGATAGATAAAAAACCAAACTTAATTGAAAAGCTATAGTTATTTAAAAATAAAGGCAAACATAATATCTAAAAAAAGTAATTCATTTGCATTATCTATAACTATATACAATATCAATATATGATATAGTTATATTGATATAGTTATATAAATGTTTTTGTTTTTTCGTTTTCAATATTTGAATAATTTTTTGTTTATTTATTTATTTATTTATTTTTGAAGGATGAAGTTAAAAAAAGTAAACTTAATCAAATTGATGAGGTTTGTTGAAAACTTTTTTTTAATAACTGTCTTATTTGTTTTTAATACATTTTTAGTAAAATGTGCTTTAAACATTTTGTAATTATGAATAAACTCTTTCTTTGCAATATGTTAAAAAATTATAAGGAATAGTCTTTAAGTTATTTTTTGATTTTATTAGGTTTCCTTATAATTATAACATTAACCTCTTAAAAAAATTTATTTATTTTCTTTTATCTCTATAATTAAAAACAATGTCTATTTGATATAAGATAAAATATTCAATGCCCTCCTTTAATAGAATTATATATTTTTGATTCAAATCAAATAAAGTTAACAAAAAAAACAAAAACAGACTGTTTGTTTGCTATATGATTTGTTGAATGATTTATTGATTGGTTGTAATGCTGTCTGCATTTAAATGGTTGCTTGTTAGGCTAACTGAAAGGATGTGTTCACTAAAAACTTTAGTGAACGTTATTTTTATAAACAGTTTTTCAAATTAAATCAATATGGTAAGTGTTTTTATTTTTAACCAATGGCAAGCTAGAGTTTAAGCAGTGTAGTTAGGTTTTATTTGGGTAGTTGGTTTGGTTGTCCAAACTAGTGATTTTGTGTCAAAATTGGCCTGAATACATCACTGAAAGAAGAAATTAAAAATATTCTTTAACGTTCTTTATATTTATATTGTATGTGCCTAAACCCTAATTCTCAGTCAATATTTTTACTTAAACACTTATAGATTTTAGTGTGATATTTTCAGTTACATTTCATGTTGATCTAAATCCACAGTAGTATATATACTATAAGTTTGTTTTTGTTGCTTGTTTTTAGTTTTTTTTTAATTGATCAAGTATTTAAAATACTTAATAGTATTTAAATTGAAAGCATTAAAAAAGTTTTTTGTCTTGTGGTTTCTTTTGAAGTTACAGTATTGTTGATCTTTGTTTTTTTTTGCATATTGTGTTGTAAAAAACTTTAAATGTGGCTATCACATGCAATGTAATATTAAAAGTTGTTGCTCTTGTGCTGAGGCATTGATTTTAAGATTTTATATAATTTTATATAAAGTAATGCATGTATTATTGCATTTTATATAAAGTAATGCATGTATTATTGCATGTCGTTGGCTTAAAATGTTTGTCTTTTTGCAAAATATATTCTAAATATACTTGTTTTTAATTACAAAAACTAGTTTTATGCCATTTTTTACAAAACAAAAATAACAAATGCTATGCATATACTAGATTTGTAATTGAGTTTAAATAATACACAACAGCTCTGTCAAAAATGTTTATAACTTTTAAGAAAATATTTTAATGTCAACTAAACAATTTCTCTCAGCCTGTGTGATGGTTTGCTAGATCAATACCGCAATATTCTGTTTGCAGTGGTCGGCCACCTGGCATGGTTAAGTTATTTAGGATTTTGACTAGCCAAACCAGATGGACAATGACCTGTAGAGACTACTGTGCGAATACCAAATAAATTTTTTGGGTCAGAACTAAGAGATTTTTTGTCTTTTTTTGAAATAATGACACTGACAAAAACATAATTACCTACTGATATGGTACTACAAAATTTAATTTCTCTACTGATAAGTCCAGACCATATGTTAGGTCTTGATATAGGCCCATCAAGCTTTTGAATTAGATGCTGTAGAGGCAGTTCATTAGCATTATTTGAAAGATAAATAAATGTGAAAGAATAAATGAGTCATTTTTTTATTGGTTTTTTAATTATTTTTATTTATTAATTTATTTTTATTTTGTTTACAACATGTTGCTATTTCAAAATAAATATTTTATTTTTCCCATTAAACTTAAAATAAGTTTTAAAAATGACAAAAGAAGAAGGCATAAGAAAAAAATTATGCACAAATATTTAGAAAATTGGAGTATAAGCTATAGCAATAGCAAAAAAGTTGCATGTAAATCCCTTCACCATTGGTCTGTTATTCAACATTTTTCTCAAACAACGTTGATCAAATGTAAATCTGGTGGTGGAAGAAAAAAAGGTTTTCAAGATATAAAACTGGCTAGAAAACTAGTTAACAGTTTAAAGATTCACTCAAGCATCTCAATTAGGGAACGTGCAAAAGGCGTGAATTTTCTCATAGTTTTGTTGCAAAAGTTTGAAATAAACATGGTCTTCATTCTTTCAAATTTGATCTTTTTTTGGAAAAGTTTTTTTGGTCATTTTCTGGTAAAGTATATGATAAAAAGCAATTGAAAAAAATCTTTTTTACCAAATTAAATCACATGATAGTAGACATGTTCTGACCCGACTCAGCTTAAAGTCTTTAAGAACTTATAGTAAATGAAAGTAAATATAGTAAATTATAGTATTATAGTAAATAGGCGATGAAATTTTGTAAACAAAATGATATGAGAGTTGTGTCTAAAAGAGCAAATCCTTTAAACTGAGAATCATTGAGAAGTACTGGGCAATTATAGAGCAAAAAAATTAAAAAAACAAAAAAAAATTATGTAGAAACGTTTTTCAAAGATTTGAAAGTTTCTTTTTAAAGATTTGAAAATGTCATCAAAAAGCATCAAATAGTTTTGATTTTGTGCAAGCTAATGGGAACCACCAAAGCAAAAGTTTGAAATTATATTAGATGCCTACAGAAATAATTAAAAGTATATTTTTGAAATATTTTATCTTCTTATATCAAAGTATTAAAAAAATTACTTTGTTCTAATTAAAAATTGATAAAAACCTTTTTTAGAAGTTTTTCTACTTTCACATTTATTTCGCGTACACGCTTTAGTTCTAATTTGAATAAAGCAATAGCACCATTTAAAATCCATGTTTCATCACAACCCATGGCAACTAATAAAAGCTAATACTTGTTTTAATGCTGTATCCATGCCCTAATAGTCACTACATGCTCCAGATACTTTAACTCGTGTTGTATTTTTTCTTCCATCAAAATATAAACCTTCTAACATTTGAGTATTTTTGTGGTCTAGATAGTGCATTTTAAGCAATATTTTGGCAAATTTTGCCATAACCTTAGTAGTTTTAATATCGAGACCTTCCATTTTAATAATCTACCTAAATCTCTGGTTGCTGAGAAAATCAAGTTTTCTCATTAGTACCTTTCTTACTTTTTACAGTTTTTAGAAAAAATCAAGATGCTTACATGCTGCAACGTCAAAGTATTTTTTGCATGTTTTCTAAATGTTATTATTTTGGACTTTAAAAAAATTTTACAATAGATTTAGAAGACACAGTAGGAATCAATGTTTTTCTTTTCAAATCTTTGGTTTCATGCATTAGATTTTAAGATATTTCTTTCAAGGATTATTGCTTTCCACTCTTATTTTCTACATTGAGGAAAGATAACTTATCATGGCATGTTTGTATTTTGGCAAAACATTTTGACCAGTTTCAAATATAGGACTAGTCAACTTTGTTGTTTTAATTGCAGCAGAAGACAATTTTCCCATTAAAATTTTAAATTATATTAATAATAAACAGGAAAAGTAAATCAGAACTAATAAATTATAAGCTCTGCTTTTTCTGCTATTTATCGAAGTATTTAGTAAATAAATGATCTGATCATAGGCAACAAAAGCAGTTGCAGTAAATAATATTGCTAGAAGTTGTGGCAAATATTACTGATAGAAGTGACACTCCATAGCCGCAACTAAAGAAATTAGGATTTTCCTAAAAATTAGACATTTTTAACTGTCATTGTTTAATATTTAAAATCCTTTACAAATCTAATATATGCATAGAATTTTTTTATTTTTTTTAGATAACAGAAAACATGTTTTTGTAATAAAATAAAATAAAAAACCCAGGCGCCACAATTACCACTTTTTCTTAGAAAAAGAAAAAAATTGAAAATTATCTTTTTTAGAAAAAGAAAAAAGTTGAAAATTATCTTTTTGAAAGAGCGTCACACACCCCTTTACACTGCCTCTACCTATACGCATACATTTATAATACATACATACATACATGTTTAATACCTGAGTTTAAGAAACTAACTGTAATGGATATTGTGAAGTTAGATCAAACCATCTACAAGTTTAAAAGGTTTTAAATTGTTGATAGGAAAATTGTTAACTAAGTCAATTTATAGTTGAATTATTAAGTAATTAACGCTCGACTATAGTTACTCTTGCATGCTAAATACAAGGGGGGGGGGGATAAATAGGGGTGTAGGAAGTTTAGTTCAAATATCATAAAAAGAGAAAGTTCTTAATAAAAAAAAAAAAGAGGGGGTGGAAATTTATTACAGAACACGCATAAAACAATTTAATTCCAGTGTGGCTAGCAGTAAAGTTAACAGCACTTTTTTTAATCGCTGTTTTATTATAATTTCAATAGGATTGAATATGCTAACATATATTTTATGGTGAGGAATAAACCAAAATCTGGTTTTTGCGAGTTCAAGATTCACACGATTTTTTATTGTTTTACGGTTTTTAGTCTGATTTACACTGACTTTATTTTTAGTTTTGAAAGTTTCTTTGATGATAACAACTAAAAATTAATAAACAGGGATGGGTCTTAATAAAAATCGGGTGGGTGTTAAGATTTTTCAAAAATTTTTAAATACCCTCCTGTGTATTTAGCATACAAGAGTAATAATCTAAGAAATCTACCTTTAGAACACGCAATAACTTGAGTTATGTTTATTTTTACAACTCTTTGTTCTAATTTCTTTGGTTGCAGTTTGTTGGTTAGATGTTTTAGAGTAAAAAGGTTCAAAATAATACTGATATATCCTCATTAAAGGGTTTTCTCCCCCAGAGCGAGGCTCGCTAAAGTCTGTGATTATGTCATATACATTTTATTTTTCCCTCTAAAAAGTTCTTATCTTTTTCTTAAAGCATTTTTCTCTTGAGAAAATTTCTTTTGTAAACTCTTTTTTTCTCAGAAAACTATTTATTCTAAATGTGTGCCACTCACAGAAAGCACAAATATCCTTCAAAGTTGCATGTCATCATTAAAGTATTACTGTAACCATCCAAAATGAGATTTAAGGAGGATTGATATTATTTTTATAAATAAAACGGTTTTCTCTAACTAAATGAAATCTGAGAACGGTATTAATCTAATTTTATTCATTTTACTGCATTGAACTTTGTTTAGGCTGCTAAGGGTTCAGACTGGATATGTACTACTCATAATCTAGTTAATGTTGATATTGATATTCCTGATGAGCTTCTTAGTGATATGACTTATAAACAGTTTAACAAACATGTACGATCTAAGGTACAGGAATCCAACCCTAAAGCTTCTGGACTCCACATTACTTCATTGGTTGGTGCAAAGTGGCGTGAGTTTAAAGAGCTGTATGGAATAGAATTTAGAAGTGATACACCTGATATAGAGCGTTTAAAAGGAACTTTTTTGGGAAGTCCTTTATCAGAGCCAGAATTAAAAGAGAGCCATGTAATATTTTTCTTCTTTTTTTTGTTGACAACAAAATGCCATTGTAAAAAAAGATTTATTAAAGTAAAACAAAAAAAATTATTGACAAAAACAAAATTAAAATGAATGGAGGGCATTAAATAATTTTCTAACTTTTGAAACTTTTTTAAACAAGTAAAAACAAGAGAAATTCTAACATTATTTAGAAAATAACTACTTTTTCCATAAAGGATGGGACATTGTCTTCATTAACAGGCTTCCAAAGTTCTTATATCATTTACTCTCTACTAATGTTAATAAAAATCATTTAGTATAAATTATATAACATTGAGTAAATTAGAGTTTAGTTTTGATATTGTTTGATTTCTTGTAGCCCGGTTCCCCTTATAGTAACTTGGAAAGTGATGAAGAATATTTAGAAGACGAATCTTCCAATGATTTAAAATTGAAAGTTTTTAAAAGAGGGAACAAAGTATTTAGGGTAGTTTTTTTTTTTTTTAAATCACTTTGCATAATTATTATTACCACTACCGCATTAAAAAAAAAAATTTTTTGCCACTTTTTTATGATCGGCAGTCATTTATTTATCAACTTTATATAGCCTACATACAAAAGTTATTTGTTTTCAAATATATAAATTAGTACTTATAAACTTCCACAATGCTTCAATATAGCTACCGCAATGCTTCTACTCCTTTATGCATCCACTATATGTTTAAATTGATCTAAAATATGTTATAGTCAAGTAATATTCAAGGCATGTTTTTGCAAGTAGATAAAAAAATTTCCTCCTAACATTTTGTTTTCGTCAATTTTTTTTTTTCTTTGAAACAATGGCACTATGGCAATTGATACATTAATTTGTTTTGGTAACCATTTCAAATATAAGTCAATTAATGTAAAACACCATTTTTATTATTAAAAAATTTTTTTTTGAGTCTTTAAAAAAAAAAAATCAGTTGATAAAAAAATTGAATCAACTTCTTTTGTTTATATAACTATTAAAAGACTTTTTAGACCATATCAAAAAAACAGACCAAATTATAATGGATACCAAAATATTCATTGTCACTGCAATTCTAAACTATTATTATTGTTGTTGTTGTTGTTATTATATATGCATAAAATTTCAATAATACCTAATTTATTATAATTTATGATAGGCTGGTGATCGTAAAACTTCTAGACAAGTAAAAAAAACAGCTAGACAAGGTATTGTCAATTTAGATGAAATAAATCTTGATGAGGTAACCCGGGCTGAACAAGAAGAAGAAACTGAAAAAAAAAAGCATAAAAAAAGAACAGGACCAAGAATAAAAAATACAAAAGATAAAAAAGAAAAGAAAAAAGCTCAAAAAGTTGCAGGGATAGTTAAAAAATCTTCTTCAATCAAAAAAGGTTATAACATATTTTATTTTTATTTAGTTTTTAAGTTATTATTTCCTTAAAACAGGAACCATTTACATGTAATACATAAATAGCATAAACATTTACATGTAACAAGCCTTCCCAGGAAGCATGTGTGGTCGCACAGTTTGTTCATTCATGCTTAAAGTAATTTTTTTAGACTTGACCACATTTTTATATAGTAAGCGTTTTAAGAATTTACAGCAAAATAAAGCTATAAAAAGCTAAAGAAAATAAAACACTCAAAGAAAATAACCGAATACTAAACGAAATAGAAAATCTAAATAAAATAAGCTAAAAAAAATGGAATATTAAAAAAAGTTGTCAAAAAAATAATATACCGAAATATTTTATAGTTTTTGTTTTCTTATTTTTACAGCATTTATTATTTTCCACTACCAAAAATGATACAAGTCGAGGAAAAAAGTAGATAAGAATATAATGAAAATAAAAATGTTTTTTGATTGATACAATTTTTTTGCGACTTATATCAGTCAGTATATTAAGGAAATTTTTAAATATGTTTTTCAAATGTTTTTGCTAAACTTGCTAAAAGGTGAGAAAACTAATTGCTGTTTATTTGTAAAAGAAATTTTTTTTTTTTTTAAACAAGTTTTTTGTGTAAAAAAATAAAGTCATAAACACTAATACTTAAATATAAATTATTTGGTTGTTTTCAATACTCCCATTTAAATAGTCTACACTTTTGTAGGATTATCCAAGTTGTGCATTTAAACCCAATAGTTTATTTCTTGATGAACTATTGTTATTGACAATGCTCTAAAAGCTTGTGGGCTAGTGCATTGTTACTTTACTGAATTTAACAAAATGTTTAGGAGCTTATTTAAAACTCATTTTTTAAGTTTTTAAATACATTTTTTTAAACATAGCAATTGTTATGTTCATTATCTATAGTAATTTGTATTAACATTGGACATTGTAAAAGAAACAATTTCAGACATGCATCAAATGCGGTAAATACATTTATTAAAGAAACCATGTTATTCTTTTATTTAACTTATTCCGTCATTACAAAAATTATATATTGATTTTACAAAAATAATATATTTTATAAATAAATAACAATTTATTTTCTTATTTTCCTATTATATAAGTATTGAGAGAAAAACGTCAAATTTAGCAAATACATTTTTAAAAACAAAAAAAGGCGTACAGAACGATTAAACGTACAAAACAAATAAAATGTTTTTAATTATATGGACTGATAAAAATCGTTAATAAATTGCATATTAAAACTTACAATTGTTGTTAAATCATTATAAAAGATATTTTTTTAACAACTCTAAAAAAAAAAATTTTTTTAAATTTTATAAAAAAAAATTATTATTTTAATTTAATTTTTTTAATTAATTTTTCTAGTTTATTTAATTAAACTTGATATTTTGTTACAATTGTGTTTCCTTTTTTTAAAAAAGTTACTTTAAACATGGATGAACAAAGCGTGCAACACTTGTTCATCCACGTTTGCACGTGCAACGTGCAAAGCATGCTTTCCAGGAAGTCTTGTGTAATACATAAATAACATAAACATTTACATGTAATACGTAAATAACATAAACATTTACATGTAATACATAAAATAACAGGAAAAATAAAAATGGTAATAGTCTTCTCCATTTGAAATTTAATGCCACCGCACGAAAAAGTGCTGGCCAGGTCTTTTTTAAGTTAGCCTGCGCGGTATAAAAAGTTCATTTTTTTCTGCTATTTAAATTAAAACAAAAATAGTGAAAAGAATGCTTTAAATAAATACTAGATAAAATAATTTAAAAGAAAAACTATTGAACAAAAAAAATTTTTGTTGCAATTTAAAATAAAACGCTATATTTTTTTGCCAAGCGCTTTTTTATGCCGTCACCAAAGTTTTTGCGGGCATGTGGGCAAGCGCAAAAAGAATTCAGCGTGAAAGCGCTGGCTAAACAGAGAGGACTGGTAATAGTTAAATTTACAATTTATAGTTAATATAAAGTAATCATATAAGGTAAATCCGACAGAAAGAATGATGTAATGTATGATGCAACTAGTAGCGTTAGCTAAAAGACAGTTAACTGGAAGCAAAAGTTGTCTTTGAATATACTTTGCCTCCTTTAATTTTCCTTAAAATTTTTTTTTCTTAAAATTTAATTTTTTTTTTATATAGATATTAAAAGTTATTGTTGATACAAAATATTTGAATCTAAATTAGTTCTATTCTAGAATCTAAAAAAAAGTTTCATCAATAAATCATTTAATGATTAATTGATATCAATTTAATTAGCTAAATTTGGCTTTATCATGTTTAATGACTTTTATAAAATGTATTCACATTTTCAAGGCTATTTATTAACAGTCTTTTTACAGCCTTTTTATTTCCCTATTTTCTGATCTTTTTTAAAAAGGGCTCTTCATAGAGCATTGAGTTATTGAGAATTATTTGTAAATATGCAATTCTTTTTAAAAAAATGAACCTATATTGAATTTTGTTAATAGTATTTTAGTTATATATACTTTTTATGTATTAGCTGTTAAAGGTGAGACTCTTCCAGAGCCTATCCACAATTCAGTGTGTGATGTGTGTGGTGAAGGAGGAGATATTTTATTGTGCGATACTTGTACTTGTGTTTGGCATTTAACTTGTTTGGATCCACCTCTTGATGAAGTTCCTGAAGGAGATTGGAGTTGCCCCAAGTGTGAGGTAATTATCAAGTTGCTTAAGGTTCAAGCTATATATGTGTGTGTTTGAGTGTGTGTGTGTGTGTGTGTGTGTGTGTGTGTGTGTGTGTGTGTGTGTGTGTGTGTGTGTGTGTGTGTGTGTGTGTGTGTGGCAATTTAAGAGCAGATCACAGATATTGTTCAAATATATGAATGTTCATTTAATAAATGCCACATAAATGAAATTAAATGATATTTTTTGTTATATAAATTTTTTATTTCAAGAATTTTTAAATTAATAAAAATTTTAATTTAAATGGTGAGGACAATTTCAATCAATTGAATTAAAATAAAAAGAACATATAAATTTCACAAGGGACATTCAAATTTTTTGGCTCCATTAAAATCAACATATTTTTGAAATTTCTTACTACTCAATTAAACACATTCAAATATTTTTATAAATTAGAGTAACCAGGTATTTTTTTACGTAGGAAAAACTTATATAAATTTATTATATTTAATATAATATTTCTTGATTGCTTTGCAATTGAGTGAAATATAGGGGATAGCAAAACTAAGAAAAATTTGCTTTAAAGTGCTGTTAAGAAAATTATTGTTGCATGAGCTTGTTTCTCCACCCAGCGGCCTTTTTTGTCAGTATTCCTATTTTGGAGTTTAAATGGAGTTTTGGAGATTAAAGAGTTGAATGAGCGTTGTAACCACATGGTCCTCTAGTCCTTGTGGAGTTTAATATCATTGAATATATATATGTATATATGCACACTAAAATTAAAGAAATAGATTTTACGTATAAAATATGTCAATTATTTGTTAAATTAAAGATATATAAAAAAATTATATTTTACCATTTTTATGCTTTGTTTTTTTGTTACAATCTGGTATTCAGTATTGGGCTTAATACCAATTAGTGACCGAATATTCGACTAGTCACTAAATATTTGCGGCATCTCTAGTTATAATGATTTATAATAATTTTAATAATTTAAAATAATTTAAAATAATTTATATATATATATATATATATATATATATATATATATATATATATATATATATATATATATAGTTTTTTCATATAATTATTTGAAGGATGAGTTGAGTGGTCCTGTTGAGGAAGATGAAGACGATGAAAACTTTCATGGTGATTATTGCAAAATATGTAGAGATGGTGGAGAGTTGTTGTGTTGTGATTTTTGTCCTGGTACATACCATATGCGTTGTGTAAAACCACAGCTTATTACTGTTCCTGAAGGAGAATGGAAATGTCCTTTATGCAAAGTAGATAAACTGCCTGGAAAAGTTGAGCGGATTTTGTTTTGGAAGTTCTTAACTCATACACCTACAAGTAAAATTTTGTTTTAATAAAAATAAAATGTTATAACTTTTTTTTAATAAAAAGATTGCTTAAAAGTTAAAAAATGTTAATAAATAAATTTGCTAAATATAAGTAGTTTGTTGCAAAACATATCGTATAGTATTGTATTAAGTTGTTGTTGTTGTTGCTGTTTTTTATCCTCCAGTTTATAACTAAATTTTCAAGAATATTAAATGTTTACAAAAATCTTTGAATAATGTTGGATGGATATTGCTATTGTTAAAAATTGAACAAACAAAAAAATAAGACTCAAAATAAAAAATAGTGTTTCATTTTTTAGAAGAAGAAATTGCTGCTGGTGCCAAAGATGAACAATATAAAGTCAGAAAATTCTTTGTCAAATATGCAAATATGTCATATTGGAATTGTCATTGGATTGATGAGTTGCAGGTTTAATTAAAAATAGTTTTAAAAAGTTGATGTTTTTTATAAATTTTGCATTATATAATTTTATTTTTTTATAAATTTTGCAAGTTGTTGAGATAAAGGATTCATTGAAAATTTAATTAACTTGTAGTTATTATTAGTTAATTAGCAGCCGTTATCAGTTGACTGATAGTTTCTGGTAGTTGCGGTTGGTTACTGGTAATTGTTATTGGTTACTGGTAGTAAACGCATAGTTAGTACATTATCAACTTTACTTTTTTACAAAACTTAATTATTTCCAGTTTAAAGGTCTGTGGTAGGGTTAAATCATTTTCAGTTCATACAAAACTTAAATAAAATTCAAAGTTATAGTTAAAAGTTGATTGTTTTTATAAAGGTTAGAACATGTCTGAATCTTCTTTTGCCAAAATAAACCAGTAGAAGTTTTTTTGTTTTGGTTAAACAAGTTAATGTTAAGACTTTATTAGCATGAAGCTAAATTTTCACTTGTATATTATTTAGTCTTAATAGTGCTCACATTATATCATAAAAAACAAGTCCATTTTTAAATTGAACAGCTATCGAGGTAGATACATTTTCATAGTATCTACCTCTATAGCTGCATTCTTGACTTGCATTCTTTTAATTATTTAGCTTAATAGTTAAACTTTATTTAAATATATTATTTAAAGGCAATTTAAAGCAATTAACCAGCAAAAGTATATAAAATATTTAAGATGTTTATTTGAACAGTTATAATTTTAATCAAAAATTAAAAAAAATCTAAAACATTATTGTAATACATTGTATATTACTATATTAGTATTATTATATCATTAGTACTACAATATACTATGTTAGTATATATTAACATATTATTATATTAGTATTATATGTAATATATAGTAATCTATTATATATATTATAAGTTTTTCATTTTTAGCTTGAGAAATATCATATATCCTTATTTCGATTTTTTTGTCGCAAAAATGATATGAATGACCCTCCAATGACAGAAGAGGGAACTGTTGAGGAGGGTGAAGACGTCAATGTTGATGAGGTTGAACATAAGCGAAATCTTGATGGCAGATTTTTTCAATATGGAATTAAACCTGAATGGTTGCAAATACACAGAATATTATGGCACAAGTAAACATATTAAACTTAAATTATAAAAAATATTATATTAAAAAAGATTGCTTTGAAGACTCTTCATGTAATCAGGTTGAATTAATTTATGAGGGATTATGAGAGAATTGCTAAATAAATTTCTTAAGAAATCCTCTCTTGTATAGAGAGTAGTTAATTTCTTGAGAAGGCTTTATAAACTAATTTCATTTTTGTGTCTAGAGAAGTCAAGAAAAAAATCCAGTATCTTGTGAAATGGAGAGAGCTTGGCTATGAAATGAGCACATGGGAGTTTAAAGATGATGAATGCAATAAAGATATTGAGTATTTTATAATTAAATTTTTATTTTAATTTATTATTTATTATTATTTAGATTTATATTATTATTTTATCTCTATTTGAGGTCAAATTTTTTTAAATTTATATTATTTAGTTGTTGATTATTTTTATATCATTGACTTTTTTTTATGTTTTTTTAATTTTAAGTTAAATTTTAATTTTTTAGTGATTTTGACAAGTATATAGAGATATACAACAACTTAAGGTATATTTATTTGATAGAACACAAACGTTAAAAAAATAGATGCTTTTTATTTTAAATATATATATTTATATCAAAGTGCTTTTCGTTTTATATTTAGAGCTCAATACAAGAAGAAGTTGAAGAAAAAAGATAAAGTTAAGTCAAGTAAAAAAAGAGAAGGCTGGGTACAGTAAAAAATATTTTTCATGATTAGTATAATTCTATTATCAGCTTGTGTATATGTATTTACAGTGGTGATCACAGAAATAGCACACCTAACAGTTTTTTTCATTAGAGTTAGTATAGTTTCTTTCTTTATTAGGAAAATTTAAAAACATATTGAATAATTTCGATTTATTGCCTTAATAGGATTTATTAGCTCAATCAATAGGATAAAAAATCATTTTTAATGGAAGTATAACTATAATAATTGAAAAGTTTACTAAATACAACAAAAATTAGTGATCATAGAAATTTTTAGATAAGTAGTTGAATAGTTCCCTCTTCTGTCAAATCTATATCGATATGAAAAAGATTTTGAAATAAGTTCCTCTATTCCATGCTGCTGTTTATCCATGTACTCATTTCATAGCCAAGCTCTCTCCATTTCACAAGATACTGGATTTTTTTCTTGACTTCTCTAGACACAAAAAGCACCTAAACATGTGATCCCCTAATGATCATAGAATCACCCTAGTGATCACCCTAGTGATCACCCTAGTGATCACCCTAGTGATCATAGAAATTGCACATCAAACAAAAAAATACTGCTGTATTTTATATATGATTAATACCAGTTATTTTAGCTATGTATAAAAATGCCATTACATCAATTAAAATAAAACAGTGACAAATTTTAAGCAAAGGTTGGTATGCATTTAATTGAAAAGTTTACTAAATACAACAAAAAGCACCTAAACGTGTGATCCCCTAGTGATCATAGAATCGCCCTAGTGATCACCATAGTGATCATAGAAATTTCACAGCAAACAAAAAAAGCACTGCTGTATAAAAGTTTAAATCAAAATATTAAAACTAACATTTATATTTTGTTGATGGTAGCGCATCTTGATGGCATACTGATAACAAGCCTTGACATTGTTGCGCAGTTGTGGCATCCCAGGGTTTTTGAATTTCCCCCTAAAAACGATGAAAATTATATGTTTGCTTAGCTCATAAAGCCACTCCAACATTGTTCCATAAGTTCTTGATCTGATTCAGATCAGAACTTTGGGGTGACCATACTAGAACATTTTTTTAATTTCCCTCAAGCCCAAGTTTTACAGACTCACAGTATGCTTTAGGTCATTGTCATGCATTAAAATCCAGGTAACGGGTAGGTTATCATCAGCATACAGCTCCATTACATTTTGTAACATATCTTTGTATTTGTATTAATTTAAATCTCCATTAATTTTGACTAGTGGACCGATACCATGCCAGGACATAGCACCCCAAACTTTAATATTATCCTCACTGTGCTTCACCGTCTTTAGAGTATACAAAAGGTTGTTTTCTTGCTTCATAGGATGCCTATGAAGGCCTGATGACTTTCCATTAGACTGGAAGCAATTAAACTTGGATTTATCAGAGCAATTTTTGTTTTGCCCCATGTTCAGTTACTACAAGAAAGTTAAATGTACATTAAAAACAATATTTACAATGCCTTGTTACAGTACTCACTTATGTGTTTTATTGAAAAAAAAATTTAAAATAAATGAAATACTCCACTAGTGCTATTTTTTTGAGCACTTTGGCATAATGAAATTTAACAATAAAAGTTTTTTTGTCACATTGTCGTATTTCCTAACAAAAATTGCAAGTTCCAACTTGTAAATTATTATAAGAATTGCATTACAATTAAATATGTAGAAATGCTATAAAATGCAATTAAAAGAAAATATTATGGGCCATGCTATTTCAATGATCATTACTGTATAAACAAATATGTACCTAAAACAAAATTCCTTTAGTTTTGGTTTTGGTATATATTAAGATATTAATACTTTTATATAGATTAATACATTGCATATGCATTAGGGTGTGTTGATTTTTTTTTTTTCAACTTCAAAAACAACAAGGTTACTTTTGGTGAAGAATTTCATGGAGATTCCGAATCTGCAAAATCTTTTAAAAAATAATGTCTTGCTGGGTGGGTCAGCGTTGTTTTGAACGGAAAAATGACTAAAATGTGACTAATTAACAGGGCAAAACAATAATTAAAAAAGAAAATTTTTTCTCAAATTTTTGATTAACTTAATAATTGTTATGTTGAGTTTTAAGAAAATTGATTATTTGGTTCATAAAGTCATAAAAATAAACAGAGAAAAGGAGTTTTTGTGAAGGGTATTTTTACAATTTTTTTACAAAAATCAGACACTTTTTTCATATTTCAGACAAATAATGTTACGGTAAAGTGTATTTTTTTTTCCTGTTTTTATCAAGGTTTAAAAGTAATTGGAGTTCATTTTTGCGGGGATTTATGGGAATCTGAAAAAATAAATAAAATTAAAATATGTCTTGTTGGGGGAAACACTTAGTTTTCAACGAAAAAATGTCTAAAATATGAATAATTAAAGAGAAAAAATTATAAATCAAAAAAAAAAAAAACAGTTTTTAATTATTTGATAAATTCAATATAAACTATGTTGAACTTTATGAAAATTAATAATATTTTGCTAAAAAGTCAAAAAAAATAAACACATAATGGGAGCTTTTGTGAAGGTTACTTTTAGAAAAATTAGTCGATTTTTTCATATTTTAGACAGTGAATGTTATTGTAGGGTGCGCTTTCTTTTCTAAACAGTATATTATATACATTTTATAATATGTATTATTTAATAATCTTTATTAAAATTTAGATATAATTACAGGCCTTGTTACGAGATTTCGCTGCGTAACGAAAACGCGTATCATATTTCTAAGTAACTCAACTCAGCAAATATATTTTGTATTGTTAGAAGTTATATTGCGTCACTAGCGTCTTTTCAAGTACCGCATTGTAATTAAAGTTATTTTATTAACGCGTTAAAAATCATATAAACAGTTTTTTTTTTCCTTACTATAACAAAAGTTACAAATAAAATCTAAGTTCCTATTTGAAAAATCATTTTTATTATTTTTTTCAAATATGAACTGAAAATTTTTTTGAAAAAAATATTTTTTTTATAAAATGTAATTTATTTGTTTATTTTCTTATAATTTTACAGTTGGTTTTTGATTATTTTATTAACTGTTAATAAATTTTTTCTTATTTATTTTGTGAACTCTTTTTAATAATGTTTTTAAACAATAAAGAGTTTTTTTTTATTATTTACCAGTTAGCGATAACATATTCGTAATCATAATTTATTTTCATAAATTAAACGAACATCATTAAAACTTTGCGTTATTGAATTAACAATAAACATAATATCTTATTAATAAAATATTTACATCAAAATAAATCGTGCATTTTTTAAACTATTATGACAAAAAATAATTTTTATATTTAAAATGAATTTATATATTTAATTTCTTAAGATAAAATGTTATTTTCTTTAACTAATTTTTAACAACAACAAAAAAATTATTAAACAAACTGTTTCTTTAACAAAAAATCTATTAGTTTACAATTGCGGTTAAATGCTTTTACTTACGACTTTATTTCTTCTGAATAAACGTCACGTAAACGATATCAAAAGATAACATAAATATTCTAAAAGATAAAAGTTTTTGCATAACGCAAAACTGCTGAATGTCCAGGCAAATGGCCTTTTCCAAGGCAAAAAGCAAGCTGCGTAATGCAGACCTGTAATTAACAATTTATAGTTTATAAGTTTTATATAAAATTTCCAACTACGTTATATTTAGCATCGTTTGTGCTCATAAAACATCTATTGATTTCTTGTGCTCTTATATATCCTACTTGCTTCTCATGGAAATATGTTTTTGCACAAGCTTCTGTAACTTATATTAAACATTATAAACAATTTAGTCATTAAAAATTTTTTAATAAGTTATTATATTCTTGTAATTGTATAAAAAAGAAACCTGCTTATCACAACGTTCAATGGATTGGGAATGGCATGGCCAATCTGAAACAACCATAGGCTTGTGAAAATATTTTCTGACTTCATGGGTTGTGAGGCTTGTGGTAAGTAGAGGTTTGTATATTGAATCTTTCCACTCGATTAGATTGGTCAATTTATCAGCATCAGTATTTATGCATGGGAATTTGCAAATTCTTACTGAAACTCTCCGAACTGAGTATTATCATCTCCTTCCTCTCTAGCACCTTTTGCACTCCTTTCATTCCTCTTCATCTTTGGAACACAAAAGAGTCTGCATAATGTATTCACTAAATGCAACCATGCAGATCTCTTTACAGTTTTATTCTATTGCATAACTTCTGTTTGAAGTTAAAAAAAAAAATAATTAACACACCCTAATATGTATTGTGATAGAGATAAAAATTTAAGAAGTTTATATAGTTTACTTATATCTTTTATTTAGGAGTATGATATCCGACCAAATGGCTACAGCTATACTAACCAACCTTCTTTTATTACTGATACTGGAGGAATACTTCATGAATATCAAATTGAAGGAATCAATTGGATACGTTACTCTTGGGCTCAGAGAGATAACACCATACTAGCAGATGAAATGGGTCTTGGAAAAACTATCCAAACAATTACTTTTTTAAATTCATTACTTTCTGAAGGTCGTTCAGAGGGTCCTTTTTTAATTTGCGCACCATTATCAACCATTGTAAATTGGGAGAGAGAATTTGAGTTTTGGGCACCAAACATGTATGTTGTTACATATTCTGGTAATAGAGAAAACAGACAAGTCATAAGGTAAGATTTGTTTTGTTAAATATGAAAAAAGTTCATTATTAAATACAATGTATACATTTCTCTATTATTATTTAAAACTCTGTTGTTATTCTTTTTAACTTACATGAAATGAATTATAAAACAGGAATTATGAAATGACTTTTGATGATGATTCAATGCGTAAAGGTCAGAAAGCTTACAAAGTCAAAAAGGATGTAATCTGTAAATTTCATGTGCTATTAACATCGTACGAGTTAGTTGCAATTGATGCAAACACATTGCAATCAATTGATTGGAAAGTTTTAGTTATTGATGAAGCTCATAGACTTAAAAACAACCAATCACGAGTAAGGTGTTTTTAAATTTTTGTTTTGATGATAAAATTTGTTTTTTATTAGTTATTTTAAATCTTACAGTTTTATTTAGTTCTTTCGTACTATGACCAGCTATAATATTGATTACACTTTGCTTCTAACTGGTACACCTCTTCAAAATAATTTAGAAGAGCTATTTCATTTGTTAAACTTTTTATGTCCCGATAAGTTTCAGTAAGTTTATGCTAAATTAAGTATTATAATATTTTGTAGCTGATTTATCATCTATTTAATTGGTGGTTTTATCTACCTATTTAAATTTTATTTTATTTTATATTCTGTGTGTGTATATAAATATATATATATATATATATATATATATATATATATATATATATATATATATATATATATATTAGGGGTATGACTAAAAAGCACATTTCATTTTTTCAGAAATGGCATAGCAGCAAAAGATGAATTTTACTTGTATTAAATTAAAATAACAATACTTTTTTCCAAATCGAAAAAAAACTCCCCCACCAGTGCAGATGAAAATTTGGTCCCAGCTGTCTAAAAATGCAAAAAATTCAAGTTTTTGCATTTTTAGTGGGAGCAGGGTCACTTAACAAAATTTTAAAAATACCATGAGAGTTATTTTTGTAGCTTGATCTATCTACTTTTAGATCATGCTTTGATCTGAAAGTAGATAGATCTAATATAGATCAATTTTTTTAATTATTTTTGTAAATAAAAAATGCCAACAAGCAATTGTTAAAACAAAATATCTCATTCTAAAGTTTTTCATGTTGAAAAAAGAATTGAAATTATATATAACACATGAGACAAAATACATAACCAATAACACTTGCCACTTGCTTATTAAAAAAACTGTATTACAGAGGTCATCTTATGTGTTAATTTTCCAAACATTTCTACAATTAATATAGCTTCATGTTTATTTTTTTACAGTTTAATGTTTTGAAATAGGAGGTATCTCATGGTAAAAAAGTTTACCATGCGCCCTTTATTAGGTGAAGAAAATACTGACTAACATATCAGATGTTTACTATGTTATAGTAAAATGCTTATAAATTTACAAGTCAGTCCAAATTTAAATTGACTTAATAATATAGTAAGATGTTTTTATGATAAAAATATCAATACATAAATGTTTTTAATTACAATATCTTTAATGAATTCTTTTACTTTTGATATGCCATTTAGAGACAAGAATGTTGACTTAAAAAGGAATAGCAAGAATTTAAACAAACACAAAACCATAAAGGCAAAAATGTGGTTTTAAAAGAGAAAGATTTATTTAACGAAAAATAAAAGAACTCATCACCTTGAAAGATAAAACACAAGTTTTAAAAAAAAAACTTTCAGAAACAAAAGAAGATGGAGAAGTAAACTTAATGGTTGTAGCTTGTTGTTTTAAAATTTAAAACAACTGTTTTAAATTTTAACTTTTTTTTTAACTGTTTTAAATTCTAACTTTTAAATTTTAACTGTTTTAAATTTTAAACAATTGTTTTAAAATTTAAAACAACTGATAAAAAATATTAGATAAAAACCATAAAATAGTCTTTCTTTAAATAAAAACATTTACAAAAATTGTATTTAAAGTACATGAAAGTAAATTAACTGCCCCCCTCCCCAACCTCTCAAATATACACGTGATTGTAAATGGTTAAAATCAACTCATCCCATAATTTTTACCAAAAAACAAAACATAATCTAAAAGTAGATGGATTTATCTTATTAATGATAAATATATATAATAATAATAATAATAAGTAAAATATAAGATAGATTTATCTTTTATTTTATTTATTAAAAGTAGTAGAAATTTTATTAAGTGACCCTGCCTCTACTAAAAATGCAAAATTTTTAGTAGAGGCAGAAAAAAGTATTATTATTTTAAGTTAATACAAGTAAAGGTTCATCTTTTGCCACTATACCATTTGCGAAAAAATGAAATGTACTTTTTAATCATACCCCTAATATATATATATATATATATATATATATATATATATATATATATATATATATATATATATATATATATATATATATATATAAAGTATATTCATTTCATACAACTTATTAAATTCAGAAGATCATGGAATATTAGTAACTAACCTATCTGTACCTATTTGCACTTATCACAAGGATACAAGTCCGTTCCCTGGTAGTACCCGACTCATTTAGTTTCTCGGCACAACTGCCTTGTTTGCCAAGGTTCATGTTTTGGAGTTTAAGAGTTGAGAGAGGGTTGTAACCACAACAAAGTAGCCTCCTTGACTGTAGTAGCCCTTTTAGCCATGGGGAGGTGAATTACATTTAAAAAAAAAAGTAGTTACTAGCTTTCAATGTGTTCAAACTTACCTCAAGTATACAGCATACAGCAAGTATATTTAAAAATACTAACCTTTACCAGTATACAGCAAGTATATTTAAAAATACTAACCATTACATGTATTCCTACCTACTACATACTGTAAAGTCACATTTTTGACAACTGTGAAATATAAATTTTTTTGTTTACAAAAATAAGTTGATATTTGCTAAATTTTTTTGAATTTAGAAACCGTGAAAACTTTTTAGCTGAATTTGAGGATATAGCCAAGGAGGACCAGGTTATTGCTTTTTAATATTTATGATATATATATATATATATATATATATATATATATATATATATATATATATATATATATATATATATATATATATATATATATATATATATATATATATATAAAGTTTATATATTACACCTACTACTATTAAATTTAAGTACAAAAAATATTATAGAAAACTTTCTTTAGATAAAAAAACTTCATGAAATGTTAGGTCCACATATGTTGCGCAGATTAAAAGGAGATGTTCTTAAAGATATGCCCAGTAAAAGCGAGTTCATTGTTCGAGTTGAACTGAGCCCAATGCAAAAGTATGTTTTTAATGTTTTGTTTAGTTGATCTTGTTATGAGTAAAAAGTAAATATCTTATAATAATCTTTTGATTTATAGAAAATATTACAAATACATTCTAACGAAGAATTTTGGTGCACTAAATACACGAGGCTCTCAACAAGTATCTCTTCTTAACATTGTGATGGAACTGAAGAAGTGCTGCAACCATCCATATCTTTTCTCTACAGCTTCATTAGAGGTGCTATTTTTTACTAAAAAATTTTGTCAGAAATTGTGATTTAAAATGTTTTTAAAAATGTTATTAAAAATAAATTTAGTTATCTTAATTAGCAATATGTAATATACTTCAAAAATTTGGATGTTAATAGTTTTAACTTTAAATTATTCTAAAATTATTTTGAAATTTTTAAGTGTTATAAGCTTTTACAGCTTTTAAAGTATTTTGAAGTCAAAATCAATTTTTGAATAAAACTGTTTTAGATAGTGTTTAATACAGTGTAATATAGTGTTTAATAAAAAAAAGTTCACTATTAACATGAATATTCCAAAGTTGTTATTTGTAATTATTTATATATTCTACTACTGTTTCACCATTATTTTTCCAAGTGTACTTGAATTATATAAGGTATATTGTATATATTTATGTGCGATTATATACCTAAGTATATATTATATAATTTCTTCCGCAAAACAAGTAATTGAGTTAATGAATTTTTAGGCTCCTCGATATGCTAATAATGCGTATGAAGTAAAAGGTTTGACTGAGGCTAGTGGGAAGTTAGTTCTTCTTTATAAAATGCTAAAGAAACTGAAGGAACAAGGTCACAGAGTTCTCATATTTTCACAAATGACAAGAGTGCTTGATCTTTTAGAAGATTTTATGGAGGGGCATGGTTGGCGATATGAACGTTTAGATGGTACTATCACAGGTGGTATTCGCCAATCTGCTATTGATCGATTTAATCTACCTAATTCTGAAATATTTAGTTTTTTATTATCAACACGCGCTGGTGGATTGGGTATTAATCTTGCTACTGCTGATACAGTATTTATATATGATTCTGATTGGAATCCACATAATGATATTCAAGCATTCAGTCGAGCACACAGAATTGGTCAGCAGAATAAAGTTATGATTTATCGCTTCGTCACAAAATCAACAGTAGAGGAGAGAATTACGCAGGTTTTTTTTATACTTTATCTGTTTATGTCTAGTTTTTTGTTTCAGAATAAAGTTTTTTTTTTTTTATAATTTATTTTTTTGTTAGGTTGCCAAAAAAAAGATGATGCTAACTCACCTTGTTGTTCGGCCAGGTCTTGGATCAAAAGCAGCGCAGTCTATGTCAAAGCGAGAGTTAGATGATATCTTGAAGTTCGGAACAGAAGAAATGTTTAAAGATGATGGAGGTAAAAAAAAAAATTTTAATAAATGATAAAAAGAGTCATCCTTATAATTATTTTATATTATTATTGAATTTTTGTGTGTGTGATTTATTTCTCTGTTATTTTTTATAGATGATTCTACAGGTCGTATTGTTTATGATGATAATGCTATTAACATGTTACTTGATCGTTCTAATGAAGGTATAATGGAAAAGGAATCAGGGATGGATGATTATTTATCATCATTTAAGGTATTATTAATGGTTATAAAGGTTTTTAAAGGATTAATAAATATTTGGTTATATTTTGTTTAAATTTAGCTTTACCATTAATATGTAGTTTTATTATATAAAATAGAATGAAAAATATAACACAAATTATAAAATTAAATTAAATTTCTTTTAAGGTTTTATTCAGTTTTCAAATTTCATTTTTGTTTTGGTCACAATAGTTATACAGCAGTTAAAAGTGTTAACAAGTGCTATCAAAAACTGCTATAACTTCAAAATAGATTTAAAACATAACTGGATACATACATTTTATAAGCATTTACAAAATGTATGAATCCAGTAAGTTTATTTCTAAACCCCCTTTTTTTTCAAATAATATAATTACATGATGTAATAAATATTAAACTTTTAGGTTTTATTTCATAAAAACTTTTGTTTTTTAACATTTTTATAAAAAGTTATGTTTTTTACGGGGATTTTTTTGTTTTGTTTATTATTGTTTTTTAGACAAGTTTTTATAAAAATACTTAGGTATATTATTATGCCTATTTATATGACTTTTAAATATTTAATTAAAAGTATTTAATTAAATATTTAAGGGTCAGTTGCAACCCCTAAAAACATTTTTATTCAAAAAAAATTTTAAATCCAGTGTTATTTTATTAAATAGAACAAATAGTAGTGTAACAGCAGAAGTTTTTTCTGTAAACACAGGTGAGATGAAAAAAAGTAATTTTCACCTCACCTGTGCTAGTTGGTTTTCACCTCACGCATGCTGTGATTGGTTGCCATGTTTAGTTTGTGCGTGCCATTTGATTAAGTTTAATTTGTTGAAAAGTTTTTGTTTGTTGGATAAGATCGCCTTTTTTCTTCTTTTTGAATAAGGTTTCCTTTTTTTCCTCTTGTTGAATAAGATCGCCTCTTTTTCTCTCATCAAGATTAGTTAACTATATAATTTTTCTTCTGATCTTTATTTTTTAAAGCTTAAAGCTTGAGAGATTTTTGTGTTGTTGTGTTGTATTTTTCAATTTTTTTTTTTTTTACTTTACTAAAAAGGTAAGTAGTCTAATATATGAAGTGTTAGGTTTTTTCCAAATGACAGTGTCTCTTGGTACATACTGTTTTTTTTTAGTAAAAGAACTCTTTTTTTATTTTGATTAGTTTTATTAGCTAATCTAGGATTTTTTTTTTTTTTTTTGTATAGAAGATTTGATCCTTTTAAAATGATTTTATGACATGTTCATTATAAAGGTTAGACCAAATTAAGTAAAATTCTTGTATCCATTATATATCTTGCTAATTTATAATTAAGTAGTATTTCATCATAATTGTTGTATTTGTAAACAAATTTTAGATTATAAGTGCCAGCTGAGATTTTTTGTTCTTGTCATTCATAAAATTAAAAGTTGTAGTTGACTTTATATAAATCTGTTTGTTTGTTTTTTTGTATCCTTCTCAAGCCTATTTCAAAGTTTTTTTGTAAATACTAATGCATGAATTTTTAAAAGCTTCTTGACAAGAAGTTTTTTCTTTTTTTTTTTATAACTTGTATTGTTATATAAACTGATTCTTATTGTTCAAACTAAAGTCTTTTTATTTTTATTAATTTGTATGTTCAACAATCTTTTGCTTAAAATTTTTTAGGTTGCTAGCTACACTGTTAAAGATAAAGATGAACCTGATGTTGAAGTACTTAAAGTAAGTAAAATTTTTTCAAGTGTTATTATAATTTATCATACATTCTTGTAGTTTATGATAGTTTAGGTATTATGTTAATTAATGTTTATGACAAATTTTTTTACATATATAGCAAGAAGCAGATACAATAGATGCAGATTACTGGGAAAAGTTACTTCGACATCATTATGAGCAAGAACAAGAGTACGTGGCTAGCACTCTTGGAAAAGGAAAGCGTATTCGAAAACAGGTAATAGATAAATATGTAACCTATAAATCTATAATTAATAACATATAAAATTATAATTAATAAGGTAATCCATTGAATTATCAAATAATAATTGATAATTCATTGCTAAGGAGATATAGAATTTAGTTTAAATAAACTTCTTTATTCCTTATAAATTTAATTATTTGCGATATAAAAAAATTTAAAGAAATATCAAGAAGTTAAAATTTGTTTTGACAGTATTAATCTTTTTAAACAAAAGACTTATGCAATACTATCATGTACAATATAGTAGTGATGTTGTATATGCTATCAATGTGATAATGACATAATAGTAGAGCCCTCCCTTTATAAGTACTAAGTTTATTCCCCATCACATTCCTGGTAGTATCATGCTCAATTTTTTTCTTTGCATGGCAGCATTTTTGTCAAGATTTGTATTTTGGAGCTGGGGTTAAAAGAGGGTTGTAACAAAAGTTTAATAAATATAAATTTTTTATAGAGTTTTCCTTTTCTAGGTAAATTATAATGATGGTGCACTTACTGCTGAAACTAAAATGTTAAGACAAGGTTTGTCTTTCTATTTTTTATCTTTATTTTTAATACAAGATATTTTTTTAAATGACATTAAGTGAGTGACAAAGTAGCAAGTTTATACTGTTGTTAATTTCATGATGCATACCTTTTTCAAATTAAAGCTTTGATTTTATTCATTGACTAAAGATGTAACATACTGTATAACAAAAATTAAAAGCTGACAGGACCTGCCATTTACAAGACCAAGATGGAAAAATAGTATAAAGCTTTCACACCATTTTCAAAACTTTTCATGCTTGTTTTCTTATTTTTCAAGTTATGATTTTTGTTCAATAACTTTTAAAGTAACATGCTAAATAAAAAAAATAAAAAGCTAACAGGACCTGCCATTTATGAGACTGAGATGGAAAGGTAGTATAAAGCTTTCACACCATTTTAAATATTTTTCATGCTTGTTTTCTTATGTTTAAATTTATGATTTTGTTCATTAATTTTTGAAGTGACATGCTAAATAACAAAAATGAAAAGCTAACAGGACCTGCCATTTATGAGACTGAGATGGAAAGGTAGTATAAAGCTTTCACACCATTTTAAATATTTTTCATGCTTGTTTTCTTATGTTTAAATTTATGATTTTGTTCATTAATTTTTGAAGTAACATGCTAAATAACAAAAATAAAAAGCTAACAGGACCTGCCATTTATGAGACTGAGATGGGAAGGTAGTATAAAGCTTTCACACCATTTTAAATATTTTTCATGCTTGTTTTCTTATGTTTAAATTTATGATTTTGTTCATTAATTTTTGAAGTGACATGCTAAATAACAAAAATAAAAAGCTAACAGGACCTGCCATTTATGAGACTGAGATGGAAAGGTAGTATAAAGCTTTCACACCATTTTAAATATTTTTTGTTCTTGTTTTTGAAGTTATGATTTTTGTTTAATAATTTTTGAAGTAACATACTTATAAGTTTTTACAAGTTTTAAATGAGTATAGAACATGTTAAAATGCTTTTTACTTTCTTTTTTTTTCAATTAAATTCATCCCCAATAAGGTTAAAAAGAAACCACAAATCAAGTTGGAAGTTAGGAAAAAACAAAGAAGATAGCTAAGAAGCAAGAAAGACAAGAGATTTAAAAAAATGTAAGTTGTATGAGTCGGGAAACATAAATTCAGGAGAAAATTTCAGAGCACATTAAAAACTAGAAGAAGTAAAACAAAACTTTATTGAACAAGAAGAAACGGTTACAATAAAAGGATGTGTTTAGTTTAATAATGAGTCATGCAGTTTTCGTCGATGGAACAAGTAAAGATAAATTGCTTAAGCATGTTATATCATGACCATGGTTGTATTTTTAGAAAAAAGATAAACAATAATCCATGATCATGGTTATTTTTTTAGAAAAGAGATAAACAACAATTGAGACTCAAGCAGATCCAACAAGGCCTTGAGAGGTTTTTTAAAAAGATATCAAAAAATCTTTTAAAAAATGCCCTTTTTTCATTTTTAATTGAAAAAAATTTTTTGTGTAGTAAAATCTAAAATAATTTTTTTATAAAATGATTATTATTTTTAAAAATTATATATAATTTTGATTTATCTGAGACGCAGTTTGACTTATTTTTAACGAACTTTTTTTAATAATATTAGGAACCTGTTAATTGTTTAAGGGTTCAAATATTCTTGGTAGACTTGTAAAAATAAGTCCAGTGTTATTTATAAAACACATAAAGGAGGTGTTCTTCAAAACATTGTTTTAAATAATTTTAAAACAATGTTTTGAAGAACACTTCTTTTCAATAATTTTAAAAACTTTCTTCTATAGACCATATAAAGCAAGCTTATGGAGATGATCAGCTTGTTGACTGAACCACTAGCTGTAGAAGAGTTTAAAAGTAAAATAACTTAAGCAGTTGAAGCTAGAGTGATTAGGATGTCAAACAAGAGGGTTATTTCTGTTTCTCTTGAAACAATCCCTTGTTAAAAGCAGTAAGAGTGTGGCCATAAAGTTAGAGACACGAGTTGTTGGGGTTGTCTAGAAAACAAGTTATAAAGTTAACTTTCTAAATAAGAGATCAAAAAAGATAAAAGTTCTAAGTTTTACAACCAGGAAAGTCAGTAGTAATGGAGCAAAGTCACTCAGTATGATGAGCATTAAAGTCACCAACTACAACACATTTAACTGAGGGACAAGGAGAAATAGCTTGATCAATTTAATCAAAATGACATAATTTATGACACTCTATGCAACGTGGCACTGTTAATGCTATATTTTACAGCTGTTGATGGAATCAGCTTCTTTGAGAGCTGCCACTGAGTTTGGACAATCTTACTATTTGTTGGACTCAGAACTATTAAACTAGAATTTTGGAGACCTTTTACAAGGCAGCAGTCCAATGTAGTTAACATCTGCCCAAGATGATTATTTTATTAAGATATTATAAGTTTTTGCTCAATCAAGAGCCCCGGGGCAGTAGGTATTTTCATTCAGACTTAATTTCACCTGGCCTTGGCCTAGAGTAGTTTTCTATATTGAACTGAGTAGTTTATTTTAAATTTAAGGTTGAAGTATTAATTTTTGTCAACTAAATTTTTGTTTAGCTTATGATGATGGTTCAGATTTTGATGCATCTGAATTGGTTGATGAGTCTTCAGACTTGTCTGATGAAGATTTAGGATCACAAGGTATTGTCAAAATTTAAATTTAGTTTTAATTTTAGTTTTAGTTTTTAAAAGCATTAGTTATAAGTTTCTGAAAACAGTTTTGTATATTGCATTAATCATGATTTGAACCAACGTTTTATGTCTACTTTTTTTTTTTTTTTGTAAAATACTCTTTTGTACATACAAATTTAAAGTAATTTGATTGGTATTGACTAAAATAGCTATTTCTTTTTTTAAACTGTTTTTCAATTCTTAGCTCTTTTTTAATGTCTAAAATGAATAATATTAATAAAACCTTCTTTTTTACTTATTTTACACTGATATAACATAAAAATCGTGGTTTTTATTATAAATAATTTGTTAAATAAGAAATTGTTTACTTGAAAGTTTTATTAAGATAAAAAAAATATTTAATTGAAAACAGAAAGAAATAAAAAGAAAAAACTAGCCCCAGGACATCTCTAGTCAAAAGTAATACTAATGTGATAATAAAGATTTTATCACTAGACCAGTATTCCTTTTGACTAGAGATGTGCTGAGCCTAGTTTATTTTGTTTTTTAATAATTAAATCTTTTTTTCTTTAAATTTTTTTAGCTCGGCAGAAGAAATTAAAGGAGAAGGATATTTTGCCACCTTTACTTGCTAAAGTTGGGAGTCAGCTTGAAGTGTACGGGTTCAATCCTCGGCAACGTAGAGCATTTCTTACTGCAGTCATGCGCTATGGTTTACCTCCTAAAGACTTTGCATTAGCAAAGGATAAATGGTTAATATTGAAATAATTATTAATATTTACAAAGAATGCTTCTTCTAAACAAATATAATCTAAACATTCTCAGATTAAGAAACAAATTTTAATGTCTCTTTCTCTTACTTTATTCAGCATATTTGCTACATTAAAAACCTCACTCAAGGGGTAAAAATAATTAGGAACACTAGGTGACTGCATTGAAATTGTGACATGCAGCTCTGGAAACTGTTTTCAATTATTAATCAACTTTAAAGTATCTACACCGCAGAGACTTGTTTTAAAGTAATATCTTATGTTTGTTTTTTTATAAACTCCCTTCTGTATTGAAAGAAACGTAAAGGTTTAAACAATCAGGGTACTACAAGTATGTAATCTATTATCTGAATTTGTATTTAATCCACTTATTTACACTGGTTTATTTTAAAGTATCAGAATCTTTAATGACTTTTTCTATCTTGCATGAGGTAAATAATTGCATGGCTGTTCACTGTCCAACTGTATGGCTATTCACTGTCTAAGTGTTAAGTATATATGCAAATAATTGCATAGCTATTCACTGTCTAATTGTTAAGCTGATTCTAATACTATTGCGCATGCGTTTACTTTGTCTCTCTTTAATTACAATATCTATGTATTTTTTGCTACTAAAACTCTGTAGCTTTGTATGTCCAATCTCAAAAGAATATTTACTATCTTAGAAAATTATTATTGATGCAATTAATAACAATAATTTTTTTTTTGTAAAGGTGTATCCATAATCTACGTGGAAAATCAGAGAAATGTTTTCAGTAAGTTTGAGTTAATTAAGGTAGTAATAAAAAAAAATCATGTAAATAAAATTTTTTCAAAGATTGTAATCAAAGTTTTGTTTATTAGAGCATACACATCCATGTTTTTACGCCATCTTTGTGAACCAGGAATGGATACAAAATCAGAAACTTACAGTGATGGTGTGCCAAGAGAAGGTGTTAATCGCTTGCAATTGCTTTCACGCATTGGAATTATGAGTTTAATAAAAAGAAAAGTAAATAAAAGTGGTCTTAAATAAAATAAACAAATAATATAATCCCACAGTGACGCAACAATGGCTAGGCACTTGGGCAGTTGTCAAGGGCACTGCTAAATCTCTAATAAAATTTTTAATTGTTAATATTAGTAAATAATAAATTAGTATTGTTCCTGCCTTTCACACTGTCAATATTCATTGTATGACTGTAAGCAACCTGCTACATAATTATTGTCATTAAAAATATAAGAAAAATTTAATTAACATTTTCTAACAGTTGAAAAATTGAAAAACAGTTTGTCAAAAGTGCCATAAATAATTTAGCCAAGGTTGTCAAAAACCTTGTTGCGCTTCTGTAATCCTAACCCTTAGAGTACTTTTTTTTTTATCATTAATGTTAAAATATTAAACAAAATGATTAAACCTCAAAAAATACTAATATATGCTGAATAATTGTTTTATATTTTTTATACAATTCAAAAAAGTATAGATTTACTTTTTTTTATTACATAGGTAGAAGAGTATTCCAGCATCAATACATTTCTTCATACTACCTTATATGGTCATGTGAGTCTACATATTCGTTCAAATGAAGATGTTGGCTTAAATGGTGATCTAGAGAAAGACAGTAAATCATCTGTTGAAAAAGCTGCAGTAGATGAAACATCCAATAATGAAACAACTGATTATAATATTGAAGAAGAAAGTTCAAACAAAGTAAAATCATTACATATTGAATCGGCCAATACTGATTCTTATGAAAAAAGCAACGAGAAAGAGAAGGAAAAATTAAATATTGATAAGCATTTACAGAACGGTAACTCAAATTATTCATCTCTGGTTTCAACAAGTAAAGAAATTGTAAATAACGATAAAGAACTTTTGTTTGTAGATAAAAAGGTATTGGCAGGGGACTCAGATTTATTGCGTTCATCTGCAAAAGATTCTCCTACTGAAAAAGGTGAATCAGAGTTAGTATCACCTCAAGCTATACCAAAGTTCATGTTTAACATTGCTGATGGAGGATTTACTGAACTTCATGTTTTGTGGGAAGCAGAGGAAAAAAGAAAACTCGACAACATTTGGTGGAGATTCCATGATTACTGGCTACTTGCTGGTGTTGTTGTGTATCTTTTTAATTTATGATGATTTTTTTTAAATTATTTTGTTTTTAGAGACATTTTTAATTTTTTATCGTTATAGTACTTTTATTTTTGTTATGAATATTTGCTATTTTCTTCTTGCATACAGTTAAAAAGTTGAATTGGCAGTCATATAGTATCTTGATCTTCCTGAATTTTTCTCTTTAGCACCATGCAAGCTAGATTCTAGCTTGCTACAGTTACATGTGACACTTATTTAAGAATACAAAGAGCTTTATTAAAAAAAATTAAGTTTAGAGATAAGATATTAAATAAGAAACTATAGTTTATGCTATAGTTTTTTTTCTCCTTTCTTGAGAGAGGGTATTATAAATAAAGTTTATAGTACACAGTTTTAGCGGCTACATTTTGCTTGCCATTTTGCACAGACACTTTTTATTAAACACATTTTTTCCGGAAATGAAGTTAATTCTTTTAACTCTTAAAATCAGATTTATATTTTCTGGGTGCTGAAATTTGTAAGAGATGATCTGTATTTGGATATTTTTTATTTCCAAGGATTTTTCTGTAAGATTGATGCGCTAAATAAAATTATTTTTCTGTTATCTTTTTGTTTTGACGTCATTAACTGGTATAAGACTAACTGTGTGTAGACAACGTCTTAGTATGTCTTAAGACTGTCCATCTCTGTCAAAAATTAACAAGAAGTTAGATGTTTCAATTTAAACATAAAAGTTTACCTAAAATAAAGTATATAATAAAAGCAAATAAAATAAATGTTTTTGCATTATTTAGCATTACTATAATATTGACCTTGATTAGAAATATCAACTTAGTCATGGCTACAGCAGATGGCAGGATATACAAAATGATGAAAAGTTTGAAACAATAAATAAACCATTTGCTAGAAGTATGTAAATAGTTTTATATGTTAAAAATTAATTTTTAATATATTTGTTATTAGTTTATTTTATATATATATGTGTGTATGTATATATATATATATATATATATATATATATATATATATATATATATATATATATATATATATATATATATATATAATTAAAATATTTTAAATGAGAAAATACAACTTTATAATGGAACTTAAAGTTTCATGCCATTCGGCAATCATCAGCCATATTATTCAAATATAAAATAAAAACCGTTATAAAAAATACAAATTTAGCGTTGCAACGGCATCTGACGTCAAGTGTACGTGATCCGATATTTGCTAATCGCCAGAATCAAAGTTAGAAAGTAAAAATTTTTTCCTATGCCTACAAGCAGAAACCAATTCACTTTTTTTATTAAGTAGTAAACCACTATCAAAGTTCATAATAAAATATTTTTCACTGATGCAATGGTTACACTTTTTTGTAGATGGTTTATAAGATTGGCATTTTTTAATTATGTTCCACTTAATTATAGGCATGTTACCTGCGTCTTTGTGTTTCCAGATTTCTTTGGAAAGTTCTGTATCATTTCTATACCTGGTTGCATTAAATGATTTAAGTATTTCCAGTATTTCCAGCAATATACAACATTTATCAATAAATTTATTGCTCCTCCTGTTGAGCACTCTTCTCAAGTCGTTAAAAATGGAGAAAGTTAACTTCAATTATTCAATAAAAAATATACCTATACCATCAAATAAAGAATACAAATTGCGATTGCTTGAAAAAACTGAGATATTGATTAAAAGGATGTGATGAAAGGCGTTTTTCTTCATAAATCACCAGTCTAACGGTATGAATGATATTAATAGTAATAGTAATAATTATACCAAATTTAATTCTTATGGTATTAACACACCACATTGCCCACAACAAATTAAAGATATGCGTGCGTTTGAATGCGATTTATTAAAATTATTTAAGAACATACAGTTTAGGAAGGTTCAATGCGCCTTCCAAAATAAATTAAAAAAAGATATTTTTTCTATTCAAAAATCAACGTATACTTACACTTACGCAGATAAAACATCAAATTTGTATAAATTATCAAAAGACGAATACAATAAGTTGTTAATGAACGCTACTACATCTAACTATAAAAAAACCAACCCTATTATAAAAGATCACATTAATAAAGAAGGAAAAACTATTCTAAAGAATCATGACGTTTTTAAAAAAATCAATATAAACAGTTCTTCAAATTGTTTCATTACATTAAAAGACCATAAACCTAATTTTTTAAATAATCCTACTGTTTGTCTAATTAACGCAGCTAAAAATGAAGTTGGTAGAATAAGTAAGCATATTTTATCAGATATTATCACCAACCTAAGAAATACTTTGCAATTAAATCAGTGGAATAGTACACAAAATGTAATAAATTGGTTCAAAAACATCAACAACAAACATTTTTATAAATTCCTTATTTTCGACATCGTTGACTTTTACCCTTCTATAAATGAAAAGCTACTTATCGACTCTATAAACTTTGCAGAACAATACGTTTCCATTGATGCTGATCATAAATCTTTAATTCTCCACGCGCGTAAGTCTTTATTATTTACCAATGATCAAGTTTGGATTAAGAAATCGAGTGGTTTGTTTGATGTTACCATGGGTGCATTTGATGGAGCGGAAGTGTGTGAGTTAGTTGGTATTTTTCTTCTCTTCCGGATTTCACAATTTTATAAAAAATCTGATTTTGGATTATATAGAGACGACGGCCTAGCCGTATTTAAAAACGCAAGCGGTCCAAAAATGGAAAAAAATTAAGAAGCATTTTACTCAAATATTTAAACAATACAACCTCTGTATTTCCATTCAATCCAATATGAAAGTTGTTAACTACCTTGATGTTACATTTGATCTTAATAACTGCGCTTTTCAACCTTACCATAAACCTGATAGTACGCTAAATTATATCCATGCTAGTTCCAACCATCCACCAAGCATTTTAAAACTATTACCAACCTCAATTGAACATAGATTATCTTCCAATTCTTCAAACGAAAAAATTTTCCAAAAGTCTGCTCCTATTTATAAAGACGCATTAGAAAAGTCTGGATTTTCCACCAATCTCCAATATCATTCAAATCTAAATCCTTCTAATACTAATAAACGAAAAAGAAGTATAATATGGTTTAATCCTTCTTTCAGTAAAAATGTGGTAACAAAAATTGGACACCTTTTCTTAAACTTAATTGACTTACATTTTCCGTTACATCATAAGCCCCACAAAATTTTCAACAGAAACACAAAAGTTAGTTACAGCTGCATGCCAAATATTCGATCTATTATTAATTCACACAACCAACAAATTTTGCGCAACAAACTCACCACTAATGATATAAATTGAAACTGCATTAAGAAAACAGCATGCCCGTTAAATAACGAATGTCTATCAAAAAACGTTGTATATAAAGCCACTTTATCATCACCTAATCCCAGTCTTACGGAAAAATCTTACATCGGTATCAGTGAAAACGCATTTTTTAATGCAACCAGGTATAGAAATGATACAGAACTTTCCAAAGAAATCTGGAAACACAAAGACGCAGGTAACATGCCTATAATTAATTGGAACATAATTAATAAATGCCAATCTTATAATCCATCTACAAAAAAGTGTAACCATTGCATCAGTGAAAAATATTTTATTATGAACTTTGATAGTGGTTTACTACTTAATAAAAAAAATGAATTGGTTTCTGCTTGTAGGCATAGGAAAAAATTTTTACTTTCTAACTTTGATTCTGGCGATTAGCAAATATCGGATCACGTACACTTGACGTCAGATGCCGTTGCAACGCTAAATTTGTATTTTTTATAACGGTTTTTATTTTATATTTGAATAATATGGCTGATGATTGCCGAATGGCATGAAACTTCAAGTTCCATTATAAAGTTGTATTTTCTCATTTAAAATATTTTAATATTATTTGATCTATTTTTTTTATCTTAAAATATTTTAATATTATTTGATCTTATATATATATATATATATATATATATATATATATATATATATATATATATATTTCTAATGATTTTTTTGCCTTCTATTTTTAGTGTCTATTGATTACAAAAATAAGTTTATTGCAAGGAGATTTAAGGTTGTTAAAATAGATTGTTATTTAAAGATACTATGTCTTCTTACTTTTTATCTTATTAAAACGTTCCCTTATACGTTTTAGTTGTTGGAGCAAGCTTTGATTGTTGAAGAGCAGTTAAAACGTGCTACTCTAATGTCCGTTACACAGGATAACAAACATCCTGCTATGTCTTTGCAGTCGAGGTGATTTTTTTTTTATAAATGTTTGTAAAATAGTATAAAAAATTATGAAAGTTTTTACTTTTCGTCTTTGTGCCTTTTAGGTTTGCTGAATTAGAATGCTTAGCAGAAAGTCATCAACATTTATCCAAAGAGTCTTTATCTGGTAACAAGCCTGCTAATGCGGTACTTCATAAAGTTCTTAATCAACTAGAGTCTTTATTGTCAGAAATGAAAAATGATGTTGCTAGATTGCCAACCTCGCTTGCAAAAATGCCACCTGTTACTCATCGTTTGGCCATGTCTGAACGTTCGGTTTTAACGCGTTTGGCGACTGGGGGTCAATTGCCTATACCTGGGCAAGTTCCATTTCCATCAAGTGGTCTGGTGGATCGCTCTGCTCTTAGTCCTCATGGTCTTGGCGTTAGTAAGACTTATCCTTCTCATAGATCTGACTATACTCCGATATGAGAAAAAAACTTAATTGTGGAAACTTCTTCTAGACAGAATTGAACGCCCTAATGCAGAAGTTCATATTAGTTTGATTATTTCAACCCGATATAACGATTCGCTTAGCTGATACTGCTTCCATAGTATTCAAAAATAATGGAAAGAAATTAATTAGCAATTATAATATAAAGTGGATATCTTCTCAAAGGAACTATAGAAACATGACTATGTTATAAATGAATAAACACGGCAAATCGTCGTTTGTTATTTAAAAAAGGATAAATTTTAACTTTAAAAAGTTTAATATTTATACAGATAGAAAATATTATTTTGGACTTTCTTTTATTTTATCACAATAAGACAGTTGGTGCCAAAATCCAATTTATTTTATTGTTAGATTTTTGTACATGTAGCTATAAACAATTTTTTATCTAAAAAGTTTTGAAAGTGTATTGTATAAGTTGGTTAGTTGATTATCAGGAAAACCTAGTGTCGTCGTTAAAATTTAAAAAACCCTCATAAATTTAAAATAACTCACTTTTTGGTCGTGTCACATAGTTTAATCCAAAAAAACTTAATAAACGTAATAAACTTATCTACAAAAAGAAACATCCACCAAAAAGTAGAAATAATTTTCCGTTGTCCTACTCAGCTCTTAATTGTTTTCAACCGAATAATATTGTTTGTGGTTGTGTTTTTTTTTGACCGATTTTTGACGTTCTAGATCAATTTAGTTTTGAACTGATTTTAAAGATTTTCACTTTCAACCAATTTGAGGTAATTCAATTTTCAACCTATTTGAGATATTTCAATTTTCAACCGGTTATAAGCGATATTCATTTCAACCTCCTAGTTTTTGTTTTTTAACGTTTTTTCTTAGCGCTCTTAAGGTTGCTTTTTTTTATAAAAAACAAACATCATTAATTAGATGTAATACTAAATATAGCGTCTCGACGCATTTTAGTATGGCATCTAACTACAATAATTAGACGCTATTCTAAGTAGCCTCCTGCCGGGGGCTTCAGTACATACATCGGCTATCTTATGTTCTGCTTCCGGTAGTAGAGAGTCGCTACATCGGCTAAGAGTTTGGGCTTAAGCAGCAATCTTTTTTTTAATTATTCTTCGTTTTTTTCAGTAAAGGCCGTACGCTATAAATGTAAGCAAAAAGAATCAGCAATTGCTGATCTATATATACTATAGTGAGATTATAGAGATAAATACTATAACGTATGTGTGTAATAAATATATATATTTTTTTTCTTTCTGTTCTTCATTACAATAAATTTTGTACAAATATTTAGAAAGTAAAAAAATTTACAATTGAAGATTATGTTAAAATGAAGATAGAAATTAAATATTGAAATAAAGAACGCGGATACTCAAAGAAGACTTAAAGGTCTTGTCATGAGAACCGCTAAAGTTAGACGCGCCAATAAAAGTTTATGTAAACTCATACAAAATAATTCCTTATTGATAAAAATAGTATTTGAAGTTTTCATTAAATTAACTTGAAATATGGTAGACTCCCTATTAAAATCATTTTTCTTTATTTTTATTATTATTATTTTTTCTGCATCTTCATTGATTGTCTTTTCGATTTTTTATATCTTCTTCAACCATTGTAAAACACTTCTGGAAATACATTGTTGAATAGATCTACAGATTATTTTCTATCCTTTTTTATTTTTTTTATAGGTATATCACGATGGCATTGTCAAATATTGTTTAGTATATCACGATTGTCTTGTCAAATTTTTCATTTTTCTTCCAATTTTATATTTCCTTCAACCATTGTAAAGCACTCCAGGAAATGCATTATTGAGTAGATTAAGTCTATTATTTATTTTTTAATATCATTTTCATAAAAATTATTTTTATAGTCATATGATAAATGTTTCCCACTTGATGTATTGTAAAAGTTCTTCTTTGACCCATGTGTCAAAGAAGAACTTCATGTGTCAAAGAAAAACTTCATGTGTCAAAGAAGAACTTCATGTGTCAAAGAAGAACTTCATGTGTCAAAGAAGAACTTCATGTGTCAAAGAAGAACTTCATGTGTCAAAGAAGAACTTCATGTGTCAAAGAAGAACTTCATGTGTCAAAGAAGAACTTCATGTGTCAAAGAAGAACTTCATGTGTCAAAGAAGAACTTCATGTGTCAAAGAAGAACTTCATGTGTCAAAGAAGAACTTCATGTGTCAAAGAAGAACTTCATGTGTCAAAGAAGAACTTCATGTGTCAAAGAAGAACTTCATGTGTCAAAGAAGAACTTTTACAATACATCAAGTGGGAAAAAAAGCAACTTTGAACAATTTTAGCCTTTTTTAGGCAAGTAGGTTAGTTACGAAGATAATACTAATCACCTACGTGTATGTACATACATAACATCAAATGTGCAAATAGAACATTTATATGAACACAAATAAATACATAGACATATAAACATAAGAAACATACATAAATATTACATACAATATATACATACATACATACATATATACATACATACATACATACTTCTACAAGCCAATAATCTAATTTTACCAGCATAATATCCACTTCTACCAGCATTTTAACCACTTCTATGAGCAATGTTAATAACAAATCATTTTAAAGTGTATCTCGAAGGCTTATCATTCCAATACCAAAGCAGTATAATACAACTGTAAATGAGACTATCAAGACAGAAAGGAAAAAATGCAATCCTGACCTCTTCTCGATATAAAGCCTCCTTTCATATAGAGTTATTAGACATCCTGAGTAAAAATGGGCAAAATCCATCAACAAAAAAAAGAAAAAAGGCTAAAAATGATTACACAGATTAAAAAAAAAAAAAAATGCTGAAGTAAATGAACAAAACACTTCATCTAAAAAAAAGAAAACGGTAAAAAATTTCAGAGGAAGACACTTCCTGTCTCCGCTGTCAAGAAAATTATTCGATTAGTGTTGAAAGTTAGTTTTCTAATAATGATTGCCAAAGCTGGGGCACATTACTTGTGTACTAGTTTAAAAGAAAAAGATAAAAGGCCAAGTTTTATTTGTGAACTATGCTTAGAGTTTACAACATATGTTATTGTTACCTTGTATACCCCATTTTGCCCCTAGCATGGGGCAAAATGGTTTTTTTCTAAAGATTTTTTAAATGTTAATAAATTTTTTTTTTTAAATCCTATTGACTTTTGCTTTTGTCAGATAGTAGTTTGTATTGTATTTTGTCATTAAAAAAAACTGTTTTTATTTTAATCATTTTTGCCAGTTTTTTGATAACTTTTCCTTAAACACCCAATTACAACCTTGAAAAATCAACTTTATTTGTCATATTAGCATATAAATGTTTTGAATTTTATCCATGTCTGAAAATCATTTTGATCACTAAAATAAATTGCGTTTCTCCGTGGCATCTGTCCCCTGGCTCAAATTAGCACCAAACAAAGTTTCTAACTTCTCATCACTGCAAATCATTTTTAGAGAAAAGTTCTTTAGCATTTTTCTAATTCTTTGAATTTGAAGAACTGTTGAATTCTCTACAGTAGACATTTTCATTTTGTTTGTTATTAACAAAACCTCTTTTCTTTGCTTCTTCTTATTTTCTTCTTAGTGGGACATCATATTTAGCTTTTTTGGCTTGTTTGAAAAGAATCAAATTTTTCTTTAAGTTGAGATAATTCAAGGAAATCTCCAATGTGAAGAAAATTAAATATTTTTAAAAAAAAGTTAACTACATTTAAAAACATTTTTCAAGCACTGCCGTTGTTTATTTGTTTTGCTAGTTCGCTGTCAATTGTTTTTGCCGTCAATTATCGAGCTTACTGCTTCTTTTTTTCGACAGATTTTTGAAACAACTTGACTGTTTTTCTGAATTTTTGGATAACTGATTGCAAGTGCACTTTCACCAATAGAATGGAATTTTTTTTTCTTTTATAGCAACACATAAAAACATAATCTTTGTCACCTGTTTCTGTGAATGTGTTGTTTTGAGTTTGTTGAAAAGTCTTCTTGTATGGCTCATTTTAAACTATCAAGTCTGTTCATTCGTTCGTTCGTAAATTTGATGCTCAGTTGGAAATAGTTTTCAGAATAAGGCGTCATGAAAATAATGAAAACAACATAAAAACAATGTTGTCACCAGTTTTCAATAAAAATTTTGTCTTTTTTTTGATAATTGCTGCAGTTTTTTTAATTGTAACTAAAGAGCTTAAACTATTCAGGGTTGCTTGTTTGTAATTTTCTTGAATATCTTTACTTTTTTTAGACGTTGTATATCGAATAAAAAAGATATTAAAAACTCATGAAATTTTAGTCTTTATAGAAATATAAATAATAACTCCTTCGATTAGTTGTCACAGTTGCGCAAAAAAAGGGTTCTCGCTTTCTCGCTTAATTAAAAACGAGCATTGGGGGGGGGGGGGGGGGAAAAGCGAGAGGAAAAGTACCTATTTTTGCAATTACAGAGAATAACCGATATTTTAATTTAACTAGTCGTAAAGTTGTCTTTAGCGTTTTAACTAATAGGATCCTTAAATATGGTAAGAATTAAGAAATATATAACAACATAGCCAGACTTGAATAATCTAATACTCGCTTCAAACCTCTTTGGAAATGACCCAAAAAATCCCTTGGAGCGGTGATTCTACAGGTTATGGTGATCACTTTGAAACAAAAATTGAAATCCCTTAATTACGTCCGCCGGAAAAATTGCATTTAAAGTTTTTGCCTAATTTGCGCTAAGACACTTAGTTTCAAAATGCGTTTCAACTGCTAAAAGTCACTAAAAAAGCTTTTTGCTTTATCTTAAATGTTGCAAATATGTCTAAACAACATTGTATTAACTTATTGTTTAACTTTTTTTCCTTCTTTATTAAGAACTCAAATTTAAAGGCAATAAAATTAAAATATGTTGGCGCCACATTTTTGCCGCTGAAATAATGTAAACAAATAAATTGGCATTTCTGTTAAAAATTAATTTGTCTTTGTCAAAAAATGCCTAATTGAACAAAAACTCATGGTGGTTGCAGAAAATCTGTTTGCTTTTTGTGTTTGAAGAAAAGCAATCGCATATTAACTTATTTTTTGTTTGAAAGAGTCAAGCATTTTTTTAAGTGTAATTATAATTTTAATGATGAGAAAATTCCAATTGGCTTTTGCTTTTCATGTAAAAGCAAACTACAACAACTTGATACTGTTAGTATTATCGGACAGATACTAGACTTGTACAATTTCAATTCGATTATCATTAAGCCACCTAAAAGGTATTCTGGTGCTTGCCAGTGTATAATTTGTAGGATAGCCAAATCAAAGCTCAAAAAAAATCTGCCACAGATTGAGCTTGATTTATTCAATCAAAAAACAAAAGTCTACCCTGAAACTGACCATATCAAAGCTTTCAGTCCCAAACCTTCATAACCACAGCCAGCTGAAAAAAATGCAGTATTTGTTTGTCAGTACTTGCGAAAAGACATCCACACTTTTGTACTATAGGTACAAGGCGGAAAAATGTTTAGAAACTTGCTGTAGAGGGCTATATGTGTGCTGTACAAGCAGCAGCTGATTTATCGGGTGGACACGGAAAAATCCGGTCAATTTTAATTTGAGAATTCTCCAAAACCATAAATGCTTTTTATTTTAAAATTTTTTTTATAAAATGTGTTTATACCAATTAGGGTTTTAACTTAATTTTAAGGGGCTTGATGAGCTGTTTGCCTAGTGATCGAATTTTATAGCGGGTTGATGCCATCATTTTGCAGATTTTTTCTTTTTTCACCTTATTAGTGGCATTAATCCACTTTTTTTGGAAGTCTTTTTTGTTTTTGTTACTGCACCTGTCTTACAAAAAACTCCTTTAACTAAAGCCAAAAAATCTTCAAACTTCAATCTTGCGCTCTTCAAAACGGATTGGAGGATTTGCATCTTTAGGAATGATTTTAACATTATTATCTTTGCACCACTGTAGAACTTTTTTAGAATAGTGAGAAGCAGCATGATCTAGCCAATAGAGACATCGGTATTTGTGTTTTTTCATAAATGTCAAAATTCTTTTTTGGAAGCATTCTTTGATACAGAGATTGGCAGTCAAGGTCTTCTTAGTGACAAAACAAGAGGACTACGTACCACAGCTAAAAATTTGCTTGCCACACAAGGAACTTTGATGCAAATTTTTTCTTGTCTAATATATTTAAATTGATCATCGACAAGTTTATCTTTGTTCTCATAATAAAATTGTTGACTAGGAAGTTGTGAAAAATTCGCTTTGCTATATGTTTCGCCGTCTTCAATTATGCCCATTCCTTTAATTTCACAAGCTTCCCTTAGTTGTATTTTTTTTTTTATGAAAAGGTTTGGTTCCAGCATTTTTAAGTACTTTTTTGAAATAAGAACGCTAAGTATTTTTATTTTTTTGCTAAATCTCGCTGTGAATGGTTCGGATTTCTTGTTATTGAACTGAGAATCGACTTTACCTTTTTGGATTATGGAAAGTTTTCTTTCTTCCACTTCCAGGTTTTCTTTCGAAGCTTTGAGTAGTCTTAAACTTATTTATAATATCGATGACTGTAGATTTTGGGACATTTGTACGTTTAGCAATCAATCGATATGAAGTTAATGAAATTTTGCAAAAAAAATTCCTAACTTTTTTACGCACCTCAATTTGTTTCCGAAATATTTTGCAAATCATTGATTTATAACCAAAAGTTTATCAACACAATTAAAGATAAGGAAGTAACGTTTAATTAAAAAAATAGAAGAAATAAAAAGCATTTGTGGCTTTAGAGAAATCTTAATTTAAAGTTGACCGAACTTTTTCGTGTCAACCCGATAATCTGTAAAAAAAATGCCTCTCCAGGAGGTACTGTCAAACTTAGTCGAGCAAGTAGAGGTAAGTCTTTTAAAGTTCTGCCAGGACAGTCAGCGAAGTACAAGCAGCAACTATTTACTGCTGAAACATCAATCTAAGTTCAAAACAATACGAATCTTTCCAACGCTGGTATGAAAAGACATCAGCTCTGAACAACTCAATGGAAAAAAGAGCTGTAGAAGCGAACGTGAAGTGAAAGCTTGACAACCTCTGGAAAAAATTAGCAGATTTTTTTATGATAACAAATGTTGTCATTCTGGATAAAGAAATGAAAAACCGAGTTCGAAAGGTTGTTCACTGCAAGAACTTGAATGCCTTAATCAACCATATTCTCTCTGTAAGAGGACATATATCACATCATTTAAACTTGGAATTGATGGAGGTAGTTCATTTTTGAAAATTACCCTCAGTGTAAAGTTCTTCTGTCCAGAATGGTGGTGTAAAAAAACAGCTGATTGTTGCTGCAGCAGAAGGTATTCCTGAAACATATGAAAATCTTATGACGCTATTAAACCTCATATAAATTGAAGATGTGTCTTACATTATTTCATGTGACATTAAAGTAGCCAACATTTTAACTGGTATCCAGTCTCACTCTAGCATACACCCGTGTTGCTGATGTAATGTCGAGTCTGACAACCTTACAAACTCTGGCCAATCAAGAACATTTAGTTCTTTATGCAACAGCTATGCTGGATTCCTCTCTTCAGGCGCAAAACTTCAATCGGCTAAGAATTATGCAAATGTTGTCCATACTCCATAAATCAACCCCTACAGACAATCTGAAATTATTCTTGATGTAATTCCTCCAAAAGAACTCCATCTTTTTCTTGGAATCTTCAACCTTTGTTTCAAGCATCTCCTTGAAATATGGGAATTAAGCACAAGAATGGCCGAATCTCTTCAACCTTCAAATGCAAGCATAGGGGACAGTTCAATGAAAATGAATGCAACAAACTTTTGAATAATGTTGACATTTTTCAGAGTCTTGCCCAAAAGCATTGTGCATTGCAAGCAATGCCTTTTATTGATTGCTTCAGAAAGTTTCAATCTGTTAAAAAAGCTTGTTTGGAAAGATCTTGGAGGCAGGATTCTGTCATAATAATTCAGAATTCAAGCATTCTTACCTTTAATTTCTGTTACTCCCAAAGCACATGCAGTTATTCATCACATTAAGGAAAAAAATGAAACTGGGCTCGGAATTTTTAGAGAGCAAACCACTGAATCAATGCATGCCATATTCAAGACCCACTGGCAAAGGTTGAAAAGGCAACCTGAATATAGCGACAAACTTTTGAATTGTGTTATTGTTCTTAATAGCAAACACATTTGAAATTAAATTTTTGTGAATTTAAAACTCTCAGGAAAAAAATCTCAGTCACTGTTCACCAAATTGACCACCAGGTTGAAACTTTCCCCACTCCCAATTTTTTTGCATCAAATCAATCATATGCAATAGTAAACACAATTTATGTTGTCAAAAAAATCTGAACTAAGTGCTAAGTATGTAAATTTTAAAAATTAAAACATAATTTCGCTTCTTTACTTTCATAGTTTTAATAAAGTCAGCCGTTATGGTAGTCAAAATGAGCCATTAATATTACATTAATCTAATGTATTTACGAAAAATGCATAACAAATACATTTACACATGATATTTTCATTATTGTTCGTTTAAATTAAAATTCACTTTAGTAGATTTTAGTTTTTCTGCAAAATTTTTGTGTCCAATAGTTCTTTTATAGTTAACCCAATTTTTTTTAAATTTTGTGATGAACAACTTCACCACATTGTTCTGAATAGCTACCCAAGCTAATAACATTGTGTTCTACAAAAGGGAGAATGTGACACACTAAAATATGTATTTTCCATGGTAAACAGTTTTAAACTGTCTTCAATTTTAACACAAATATCTGTACCCAGTTCCAAACCAAATACTGCTGATTTTACTAATAAAAATTTATGCAAACAATTAATTATCGGTAAAATATTAATTGCTGCAGTTATGGTAACATCCCTCTCTAAAACATCTAACAGGGACATAAATCTATAAGTGTTGTTTCCATCTAAACTTACACCATGATACCCTCTCATTAGTAATGTGTTTTCAACCAATTTTGAAAAGCTAGCCAAACACACAAAAGCAAAGTACAAAGTTTATCTACAACTCCAATCATAATGTGGAGCTCAGTTGGAGGAACAATGTGTTTAAGAAAAGTTTCTTGATCTTCTTGTAAGTAAATTAAACCAGGGTTTATAACATTTTTGTATTCCTGCATTTTCAATCTTTTTCTTCCATCATTTACATATTGATCATAGTATAAGTCTATGGAGCCCAAAGTTCTAAGTTTTTCTGTTTCTAGTGAGCATTCTCCTTCACAATACAAACGTTTCACAATACAAAAATATTTGCCAGAGTGACTTGAAAGTCCAAAAATACTGTTGGCACACTTTAAATCAAATGCAAGACTAAAATTCACTTCTTCAAGTTTCAGAGGAGCCAATAAATTTTGGAGATTGCCGTTATCCGTTGAAACCAACTCCACAATGGCCAGAATATAACAACGTTTCACACCAGAATCTTCATATAATTCAGATGAAGAATAATGATTTTTTGGATCAAAAACATTAATGATATTTTTCACGTTCCATTTTACGTTTTAACAATCCAGATGCTACTTGTTCTGTATTTTTCTCTCCAAGTGACTCACTGATATTATGATATTGCTCACGGCTTTACTTTTGCAACAATCATGAAAAACTCCTTCGTCTAAAATTAACAGTAAGAATTTTATAACTATTTTAAAATAACTGAAAATTGCATAAGAAATAAAACAATAAAACTATTAAATCAAACTTTACAGTTTGATTCAATATATAAAACATATAGGAAAAATATATTTTAATGAACTTTATTTAAATTATAAAATCATAGTAATTATTCATACCAAGATTTAAATCGCAAATCCCAAACATATATAATCCCACTTATGTATAAAATATTTGGCTCTATTTCAACATTTGTCTGAACACCAAGCAGTGAAGAGGTTCGTTAATAGTACTTCTATTAACCTAAAATACAATATTTACTATTGAATCTATTACCTTTTCTACCTAGAGCGTATTAAATAACTTATCTCTATATGTATAAATATGTATATGTATATTATATAAATATACATATTTATATATATTTATCAAAAGCTTTGGATAAACAAAACAAAAATATGTTTATTTGAGAAAATCAAAGAATATTAACAACATGTTTTATGTAAAGATAATTTTTATCATATTTTTATTTATTTAATATATATTTAGCTCATTCAAATGCAATTTAAAATCACAATAAAGAGAGTTCAGATTCCGCGAAACTACTATTTACAAACATCTGTTTTCTTTTATGCGTTTCACAACTAACTTCTTGAATGCTTTCTTGTCTAGCAACTTCGATTCATTCGGTAATTTATAGTATAATTTTATACCGTTGCAAAGGATTGACTTTTGTCCATTTTTCTTGTTTTGAATTTTTAAGTGATACTTTGCTGCATTTCTTGTGCAATAATTATGCATTTCACTGTTTATTTTACAAAATTCTTGAAAGGCATCCATTTTCTGTAATTGAGTTGTATTGTGCATAAATGTCAAAACTTTCACTTGAATATTTTCTTTTACAGATAGCCAGTCTAATCGAACCAACATGTCTTTACTATGTGTGAACCAGTCACATTTCAAGATCGTTCTCATAGCTTTGTTTTGTAACTTCTGAAGTATTTTTATATCATTTATACTTGCATCTAAGAAAAATGAAGCACAAAATTGAAAATGAGGTGCAATAATTGTATTAAAAATTAACGTTTTTATCCACCTAGTCAGATATTTAGCAACTCTGGTAAAATACCCAGTAATCTTAGCAATTTTATCTGCAATATATTTAATATGTTCAGAAAAATTCAAAAAAAACAATAAGTTTGATCAAATAAGAATTCTTCATATAAATATTAGAAGCCTAAACCGCAATTTTGAAAATCTTCTCAATTTGTTACAAGAAACCAACAATTTTTTAAATATAATTTGTTTAACCGAAAGCTGGATAACTGAAAAAGATTTAAAAACTACTTCAAATTTTAATCTTCCTTACTTTGATTTAATTTCTCAAGAGAGACTTATCAATAAACGCGGTGGAGGAGTTCTTATTTATGTAAAGAAAAATATTGCGCATTATATTAGGAATGATTTGAGTGTTTCTGACGGCGACAAAGAAATTTTAACTATTGAAATTCTAAACAATCAATCACAAAACATTTTACTGAGCTGTTGCTATAGGCCCCCAAATGGTGTGGCCGAGAACATGAGCATGTATTTTGAAGAAAACCTTTTCAAAATAGGCATTCTTGAAAAAAAAAAGAATTTTATTCTAGGGGATTTCAATATGAATTGCTTCCATTACTTTACGGACATTAAAGTTAAAAATTTTTATGATTCTATTTTTGAAATGGGAGCCATTCCTTTAATAAATCGCCCTACCAGAGTAACTCCTAAATCGGCTACTCTAATTGATAACATTCTAACAACTGATATTTTTAACAGTGACTTAAATAAAGGTATTTTAAAAACAGACATATCTGACCATTTACCTATCTTTTTTATCATAAACAACTCTAAAATTATGACCAAAACTAACATAAAAGTTAAATTACGCAACTTTAACCAAAAAAATGTTGAGCAATTTAAAACACAATTATCATTACTTCATTGGAAGAACATCGACTTTAGTGATAACGCAAACAAAATTTACGATGATTTTTTTAATACATTTTATTCAGTTTATGATGCCAATTTTCCTTTACATGAAAAAACATTAAATCAAAAAAACATTAATTCTCTCTGGATTACCAAAGGTTTAAAAAAATCATCAAAAGTTAAGCAGAAATTATACATAAAATATCTAAAAAACAAATCATTCACCAATGAGAAAATATACAAAGACAACAAAAATCTTTTTGAAAAAGTTCGAAAAAACTTAAAAAAACATTACTATTCTAAAATTCTCAATAAAGACAAAAATACTTGTAAACGCTCCTGGGAAATAATAAAAGAAATTATCGGTAAATCAAAACCGTGCTCAGGTTCCCTGCCACACATGATCAAAGTAGATAACAATAATATAATTAATTCTCAAACAATAGCTCACGAATTTAACAAATTCTTTGTTGAAATTAGCCCTAAACTATCTAAATTAATTCCTAACACTGAAACATCATTTAAAGATTTTCTAGTACCGATGGATAATTGCATTCACTCGGATGAGTTATCTAAAGAGTTACTATTTGATGAGTTCGAAAAAGCCTTTAAAACACTAAAAAAAAATAAAGCAGTTGGACCGGACGAAATCAATGGTAACATAATTTTAGATTGCTTTGAACAATTAAAATATATTCTTTTTAAAGTCTTTAAATCATCAATCGAACAAGGAGTCTTTCCTGATCAATTGAAAATTGCTAAAGTTATTCCACTATTTAAAGGTGGTGACAAATCTGACATTAGTAATTACCGGCCTATTTCTATCTTATCTATATTTTCAAAAATACTAGAAAGAATCATGTTCAATAGAGTATTTAATTATTTTAGTTTAAATAATTTATTATACAACAATCAGTTTGGCTTTAAGAAGAATAACTCAACCGAGCATGCAATTATTCAGTTGGTACGTGAGATTTCCAATTCTTTTGATAAATCTCAATTTACATTAGGAATTTTTATCGATCTTTCAAAAGCATTTGATACTGTGGATCATGATATTTTACTTTATAAACTTAATTATTACGGAATAAATGAAAGAGTTAGTAAATGGTTTCAAAGTTATTTATCCAACAGAAAACAATTTGTTTCTTGTAATGATCTTAATCATACACAGTTTTTAAATGTTTCCTGTGGTGTTCTGCAAGGTTCCATCTTAGGCCCTCTTTTGTTCTTAATATATATCAACGACTTGCATAAAGCATCAAATCTTCTAAGTATTATGTTTGCTGATGACATAAACTTATTTCTATCTAACAGTGACATCTACCTACTATTCTCCGTTATGAACAAAGAACTTCAAAACATATCTAAATGGTTTAAAAGTAACAAATTAACATTAAATGTAAACAAAACAAAATGGATTTTTTTCCACCCGCTCTCCAAAAAACGTTCTCTACCCCAAAATTTACCAAAAATTTTTATTGACCATAATGAAATAAAAAGAGATTCTGTAACTAAATACCTGGGGGTTTTCATTGACGAGAACATCACATGGAAACATCATATTAACTATGTCTGCTCGAAAGTTTCAAAAAGTATTGGAATTCTATATAAGGCGCGTACTCATTTAGATAAAAATAATTTAACTAAACTTTATTATTCTTTTATTCATAGTTATATAAGTTATGGAATTATTGCCTGGGGTAGTACTGATCAAAGCAAGTTACAATGTCTCCATCGCCGTCAGAAACATGCGATCCGTGTAATTAATTTTGCGGATCGGTTCTCAAATTCCTCAATATTTTTCAATCAAATGAAAATCCTCAATGTTTATAAACTAAACGTATATAAAAATTTATCTTTTGTTTATATGTGGAAGTATGATTTATCTCCTTTAATTTTTAAAGACCTTTTTATTTTGAAACCTTTAAGCAAGTTTAACACGAGGAATAATAACTATTTAAATAAACTTCTCTGTCGAACAAAGTTCAATCAATTCTGTATCACTTATCGTGCAGCTCATCTCTGGAACAAAATTATTTTGCCTAACTTCGACTTACCCCTAACTTATTCTGTTTTTAAAATTAAATTAAAAGATCTCATTCTCTCTATTGAAAATATCTTAGAATATTTTTAATTTGTCTTATGATATATAATAATTTTGAAATGTATGTTCAATCTTTGTTTTATACTTGTTGACAATTTGTTTCTATTTATCTAAGTGCTATTTTAATATTTTTATGTTAATTTTTTACGTTCTCTTATTGTAAAAAGGCGTTTTTATAATACTTTATGTACTCTGTTTTGTAAAAGGCTTCTGACGATAAGATCATTTGATCTTCTTTTAGAAGCCTTGTTTGTATTTGAAAAAAATATGTAATTTATATATATTACGTCAAATGTAAACAAAAACTTACGAAAAAAAAAAAAAAAAAAAATTCAACATATTGTCAATTTTAATACCCAGGTATTTGACACATTCACTGAAGTTAACTCTTTCATTTTCCAAAATGATATATATGTTAGGATATTTTACAGTGATACTCAACTATTTCACTTTAGAGCTTGTAATCAGCATACCCATCGACTTACTTGCATTCAGTTTCAGTCCATTTCCACTAAACCAGGTAGCAACTACTTCCAAGTCTAAATTTAATTTCATCATAGATTCTTCGTAATTATTACCTTCAATGCAAACTAATGTGTCATCTGCAAAGAGGTTGATGTTTACATATCTGGTACAACTGTTAATATCATTCATGTATATTATGAATAACAGGGGTCCTAGCACTGGCCCCTGAGGCACACCAACGTCACAGAGTAGTTCAGATAATAACTGATCGCCAATTCTTACTCTTTGAGTTCTTCCTATTAAGTAATTTTCAATCCATTGTAGAACAACGCCTCCCACTTTATAACACTTCAATTTTTTAAACAATACTTCCCCATTGATGGTTTCAAATGCTCTCTTTAAGTCTAACATAATTGCGATGACGAGCATGTCATCATCAATTGCTGCCCTCCATTTTGAAATGAGTAATTGAACTGCTGTTTCAGTGGAGTGATTTTTTCTAAATCCAAATTGATTTTCATTAAGTAGCTTATTCTCTTCAAAATAAGTAGACAACTGTATATGTGCACATAGTTCAAGTATTTTTTCATACACTGCTAACATGTTTAGTGGTCTCATATCTTGTGGTAACTTGGGAGAAGTCACTTTCGGTATGGGCACCATAGTAGATCTTTTCCAAGTTTTAGGTACAAAACCTGTTCTTAAAGACAAATTAATCATTTTCAGCAAATTTAAACTAATGACTGAATAGACTTTTTTAAAAATTGGTACATTCATATCTTCACACATACTTTTTTTGTCTTTTAAATCAATTACTATTTTGTCTTGTTGGTTTTTAGAAATTTTTCTGAATTCATTCTTTCCCTTTACATGATAAGGTATTTTTATGTGATCAGCAGCCACATATTTATTCGACTTTGTTATTGATTTTTCAATATCGATAATACTCTGAATGAGAAATTCATTGTATTTATCAGCAATGGTTTTATCACTTGAATCCTCAAACTTGACATCTTCCCAAATATCAAATTGGGCTTTATATTTAGTTTCAGTTAAATTTTTTTAAGTCTTCCACATTGCAACACTATCACCTTTAAACATATCAATTTTAGTTGGCTTAGTAGTTGGCTTTTAATTTTCTCAATAGGTTGGTTTTGATATTTCATATTTGATTTTTGATATTTGATTTTCCACATTGCAACACTATCACCTTTAAACATATCAATTTTAGTTGGCAATAGTAGTTGGCTTTCAATTTTCTCAATAGGTTGGTTTTGATATTTCTTAATTTTTTATAAATTTTGAATTGTTTGAAGCAACTTTCTTCACTTAAACCAAGTAGTTTCATTGTTTTAAATTTACTCAGCTCTAGATTTACTTTTTTACTTATTGCCAATAACTTTGGATCGTTCATTATTATGGAAATTTTTATTAATATTTGTGATGGTTTTTGTTTGGACTTCCATGTTTATGGTTTCTTAAATACTATTAATGAATTGTTCAGCCATTTCATTGATATTTAGTTTCCTAAATTCCATCTCGTTTTCTTTAAGTTTAAATACCAACTCTTGATTTATTTTATTACAGTTAATTTTGTTATATAATTTAACATCTTTAGAACGAAGTAGCTTATTTTTCACATAACAATTCTTTTTTTAATTGTATTGATACTTAGACACAACCATTTTATGATCTGAGATTTTATGTGATTCATTTTGCATAATTTCAAGTGGTAAATTACTTATAAACAAATCTATCACTGTACTTGAAGTAGGAGTAATTCTTGTAGGGATTGTATCATTATTGATTATTCTTAGACTTGATTTTCTTATTACTTCAATGAATCTTTCAAAATAAGGTGAGCTATTTACGTTTCTAATTGGATCAATATTAAAGTTAAAGTCACCCATAACTATGATATCTTTATATTTATTTTCAATTATGTTCATCCACTTTTCATAAAAGTTCATAAATTCAACGTAATTGTTTCTTGAAGGTGATCTATATACACAGCTTACCCAAATTGTTTTATTTAAAACTCTTAGCAAAACACTCATAACCCACCACTTCATTTCTACTACAACTTGTTTAAAATCCAAGATTTTGATATTGATTACTTGATTCAAGTTATCATTATGATAAAAATTATATATATAATTTATCTATATATAAATATATATAAATATATATATATATATATATATATATATATATATATATATATATATATGTATATATATATATACACACACACATATATATATATATATATATATATATATATATATATATATATATATATATATATATATATATATATATATATATAGTAATATTTGATTCATATAAAAGTACCTTTGATATATTCCCTAACCAGTTGGAAAGATATGCAGTTTCTCCTTTGTTTAGACTAAACAAATTTCTTCTGCAGTTGGAACAAACTACTGAAGGGCAAACATCAAGATCAGAATCAAAGTTTGGCCAAATGTATTTTTGAATTTTTCCACATACTGAGGGTGTTATAGGCGTTAGACATTTTGATCTGATACATTTATTTGCCAAGCAAACTGCACAAGTACACATTTTAAATTCTGCGGCCATGTTGGAAAATAATAATTATATCTGGAAAGAAGCCGTAATTAGATTGTTTTGACTACCATAATGGCTGACTTTATTAAAACTTTGAAAGAAAAGAAGCAAAAAATGAAATGTTTTAATTTACATACTTAGCACTTCGTTCAGATTTTTTTGGTCACATAAATTGTGTTTGCTGTTGCATACAATTGATTTAATGCAAAAAAATTGGGAGTGGGGAGAGTTTCAACTTGGTGGTGAATTTGGAAAACAGTGCAGTCAGAGTATATTTTTGTGTGTGTAATTACTTATTTTTGTCAGAAGATTTACAGTCTCAATTTTGTATTGGTTTAAGCTAGTTTGTAATTCAGTGTATATATATTTAGAAATATGTGTTCATCTTTTTGAAAAAAGTTGTTTTAAATAATGCCATGCTTAAGAATAAAATTTTAATATCAATTTCTTTTGATTTTTTATCCTACTAAAAAATCAAAAGAAATTTGATATTTATATTTATATTGATATACTAGTATTGGAACGTATATACAAGTATTCTTTATTAAAACATAATTTTTTAATCTAATGGATATTAGCTTGTAGTATTTGTAAAATTTAAGGCAAAAAAAAGTGTTTTTTTTTTAACTTTTAGATGTGCAAACACTTTTTGATAATAAAGATAGGTATCAAAATAATAAAGATGTTTTTTGTATCAACTTCTTTATTAGGATATTTTTTAAAAACGTTTAAATCTAGGATATTTTAAATATTTTCTAGTTTTCAATGTAAGTTTTCCCTTGTTTTCTTTATAATTATGTGCAGAGGAGCCATTTTGGAGGGAGGAAGGGGGCTGCGGCTGCGGGCCGCCCTAAGAAACAAATTACTTCAAAACTTATATAGATATATATATATATATATATATATATATATATATATATATATATATATATTATATATATATATATATATATATATATATATATATATATATATATATATATACAGTGTCTCAAAAAATTATCCGACCAAAAAAGTTTTTCCCAATAAAAAATGTTTACGCTCTAAATTATACTAAAAACAATGAATACTAAAAATAAGCGATACTTATTTTGTTTGTCATTTTAATTCTATTGGGAATAGTATGTTATTAAGCGTTCATTATATTTGATTCGTGCTTCAGTTGGTTTATTATTTGACCTAAAAGAAACTTAGCACTGAATAAGCTTGTAAAAAAATTATCCGACCAAACCATATTTATGTAAGTTTAATTAATTTTATGTGAAATTTGTTGAAATATTTTAGCAAATTTTTATACAATTAATGAAATTGATAACAAAAAACTGTTTTTTTTGTAGTAAAAAAAAAGTTTTGTATAAAAAAAGGGTTTAATGTTTTTTTAAGTAAAATGGTTGGAGGTAAACGTCACTGGACTGTTTCTCAGAGAAATTTAGCTGTCGATCTAGTCAATCAGGGTAAAACCTATCGTCAGGTGCAGCAAGAGACTGGAATTCCTCATATTACAGTATCCGACATAATGAAGAAGTATAATTTGATCGGAACAACAGCCACAAAAGAAGGCCAGGGTCGCAAAAAAAAGACTTCTAAGAGTTTTGATAGAAACTTAATTATACAAGTCAAGAAAAATCGCTTCATTTCTGCTCGAAAACTGGCTGAGCAAGCTGAAGAGAATTATGGAATCAAATTATCCCATCAGACAATCAGAAATCGTATCCGAGACCAGGGATTTCAAGGACGACTTGTGCGTAATAAACCATATTTGAGTAAGAAACACATGAAAAGAAGATTGGAGTTTGCTAAGAAGTTCAAAAACATGCCGTTAAGTTTCTGGAAAAAGATCCTGTGGAGCGACGAATCAAAATTCAACTTAAAGTCATCTAATGGAGCCCAAAAAGTTTGGAGAAAAGCCGGAGAAGCCTACAAATTAAGCTGCGTGAGAGGAACTGTCAAGTTTGGTGGCGGTAACGTGATGGTATGGGGTTCAATGGCTTGGAAGGGTGTTGGAAAACTCCAAATTATTGATACTATAATGGATCAGGTGCAATACTGAAACATATTAAAGCAAAATTTGAAGTCATCTGCTCGAAAACTTCGGCTAGGATCTGATTTTACATTTCAGCAAGATAACGATCCCAAGCATTGTGCCACTAAAACAAAGGAGTGGTTTGCTGAAAATAATGTTGAGGTCTTGGAATGGCCTGCACAATCACCGGACCTTAATCCCATTGAACATTTGTGGGAAATTGTAGACCGAAAAATTGGAGATCGGTCATTTTCCAAAAAAGAAAACCTCAAAGTGGCAATTGAAGAAGCCTGGGAAAAGATTCAATCAGAAGAAACAAAATCTTTAGTCGAATCAATGCCTAGACGTCTAGAAGCTGTAATCCAAGCAAAGGGAGGCCCAACAAAGTATTAAAATAATTGTTTTGTTATATAATAATTTATTATGGAACAAATAATGCGTTTGGTCGAATATTTTTTTGACAATAAAAAAACGATTTAAGTTCATTTATTTAAAGACTGAAAACTTTGTGATTCATATTTTACATTGAAATAAAGAAAATCTATTTAAAAACATGTTCTTTTATTTTTATTAATCTTGAGTTTACCAAAAAAGTCTAAATTTACGAAAATACAGCACTTTTTTTAGGAAAAATATTTAAAAAAGTGTTTGGTCGGATAATTTTTTGAGACACTGTATATTTTTTTTTTTTTTTTTTTTTTTCAATTTTTATTTTAGGTGCTCCAAGAAGTCCTTAGGTCTTGTCACAGAGCACCGCGGAAGTGCATTTAACCAGGAAGTTCACGCCTCCTTCCTTACCGTGACGCGAAAATTTGTCCAGAGCTCGTTTCGAACCTGGATCTCCTGCTTCTAAAGCAAGCGCTCTAACCACTGCGCCACGGCCGCACTATATATATATATATATATATATATATATATATATATATATATATATATATATATATATATATATATATATATATATATATATATATATATATATATATATATATATATATATATATATATATATATATATATATATATACATTAGGGATATGACTTTTTTGCAACCTACTAGGCCTGTATCGTAATTCAATGAACTTTTATGTAAAAAGAAAGAATAGATGTTTCATTTTGACATATTTTGAAAAAAGGTCACCCCAAAACCAAAAAATCGAATTTTCAATAGGTACACTTTTGTACAGTAAATGAATATTAAAGGCTGAAGATGTTGTAAGAGTCATACTCCTGTTGTTATTTTATTTATTTATGCAACATGTACTGTGATATAACAAAAAACATTATGTGATATATAATTATACAAGTATTACAAAATTAACAGTATCAAAGCGTCTAGTACAACAATATACATAACTGTCTGTGTCTATAGGCCTACTGTGTTTAGTACATGGGTCACATGATGCTCACGTCTCATAAAGAGTCTAGCGCTTATTACTTAGAATGAATCGAAGTTGCAGTTTGTCTTTCTTTCTGCAGGAAGCATACAGGTCTTGCATCACCTTGATTGCACGTTCAGCTATCTGATTACTTCGTGGTATGTCGATGACGGATGGCTCTTTTTTCCAGTGATTTTTGAATGACTGCAATGCCTTTTTGTAAGGCTTCAATACATCAGATAAATTCTTGAAGTCATTGTCATTGTACTTTTGACTACTAAACCAATGTTCTGCCCACTCATATGAAATGAACCTGCAAACCTTCTCCAAATTCTTTCTCGCTTCAGGCATAAGAATGAACGCCAGAATGGCGAGAATGGCTCTTGAGTTCCATCTGGCATTGCTCATATTAGGAATGTTCTGAAAGTGAATCAGAGGGAAGTTTCTTTGTTCTTCATAGAACCTAAACACTCTTGTTAAATGGTACAAAAACTTCATATCGTCTCTCCACCCTGATTTATCAAGAATTTCTACAGTTCCATTCACAAACTTATCCTTCAGTTCATCATACTTATTCAACAGTTCAGACACAAATGGGTATTCAATGTTTGGAGATTTGGTATCACCCCCAAGTTCTTCGTCCATCACCAGACGGAGAATCCTGTCTAGTACGTGATGCTGACAACCGATAAATTGTGGTATTGTGACACCCTTTAATTTAAACATACGTTGCAACTTCACAACAACTCCATTTCTCTTCCCAGTATTGACGTTTGTTGTATCAGTAATGATCATCTTAATTGAATTCCACAAATTGTATTCATCAATAAGTTTGGCAATTTTTTCAGCAACAGTTTCAGCTTTGCCATCTTTTAAACGCAGTGCATCAAGTTTCACGTCAGTTCTTTCATTCTGAAGTACAACTACCTGATATTCCTTATCATCTATTCGTTTGCCGTCAAAGTGTAAGGACCACTGTTCCATTTTAAGTTGTTGTATCATTTCTTTTTTTAATTTACCTGCCTCTTTGAATATGGACTTGTAAATTGCTGATTGACTTGGAGTTGGAATATCAATACCTTGTTGTGATAATACATTGCATATTTTAGCAGCTTTCTTTGTGGAAACTCCACTTGATGTAACCATACTTACAGCAAATTTACTTTTGTAGTGCTTTCTAGTTTTTTTCTGAGTGTCCTCATCATCGTCTTTATCACCGTCGTCGTCTTCATCATCTTCACTCTTACTTTTGCAGTTTTCAGATTCAGTACCACTGTCTGTGGTAGACAGGACTTGTGATGTGGAAGGTATTGCTGTTCCAGACTGGACTTTCCTTCTCTTGGAAGGGTGAATGGTTTCTTTACTTGCCACTTGTCCTGTTGAGTACCCCACCTGTCCTTTACTTTCTTTTTGTAGGTGGTATAGACGTTTATCTTCCGAGGATAACCACTGGCCATTCACTTTCGTGATGTCAAATAATGCATTGAGAACATCATATTTTCCACGCTTGACACATTCATCATAGACCTTCAGCACCTTCATAAGCTTTGCTCTTATCACTTGATCAGACACACGTAGAAAATTCAGTTTATTGTCCCACAATTTTGTAATTTCCTTAGAAATTTGGTCTATTCGTTCTTTTCTTCCTTTAACATATGCTCCGAGAAACTGGTATCTTCCTACGATCTGCAATTGAAGTGGTATTCTGGATTTTTCATCGAGTGAATGTTCTTCTACAGCCACGCTTCCTCTTCTTCTTCTGTGTGACTCTTGAAATCTCACCAAATTTTTAGTCCAAGTCTTCTTGTTCTTTGTTACTGTGGTATGACTTTTCTTGTGAGACATCATATAATATTGTTACGACTTTACGGATAGCTGAGCGTAAATATCCGTTTAATAAAGTCGTTTAATTAATAAAATACTTTAACTGTATAGTAATCCAATTATAGTTCGATAATCCAGTCAATGTTGATAACAGTTCGATAATCCAGTCCGTATCCTAACGATAATGCTACAACTACTTATACTTCGTACACTTACAGCGTCTTTAGTTCGCTACAGTAGTTCCTTATTAGCTCAGTTACACGCAGAGTACTTCATAGAACTATTCACATTATCAACACTGAGCTCTGACAGCAGCTCGCTTATATAATTATTTAGAGCTTCCAGAATGTTCTACTAAGTTCTATAATCTTCTACAGTCTGTTACAGTAGTCTATATCACCGTGGTAACACAATGACGTCATCACATAACAATTCCAAGTATTTGCCGGCACACGGCCGTTTCGTTGCCATGGTAACGTGTGGCGTTATATTTATAAATTCATAACAAAATAATGAAATAAATAGAATTAAGCTGAGAATTAAGCTTAAGATTAAAACATCGGTCAAAAATGAATGTATAAAAATGGTAAATCAAATTTTTATTTTGGGGGTGACCTTTTTTTGTTGCAGAAAGCTATTTGGGCCTTTTTTCATGATTTTAGGTAAAAGTTCATCGATTTATGATACAGGAAACATTTTATTTGAAAAAAAATTAAAAAGTCATATCCCTAATATACATATATATAATAAATATACATATATATGTAATAAATTTTTTCCGTGTTTGTTTGCAAATTAATAACAAACTAAACGTGTCTGTTGCAAATTTAATAACAAACTAAAACATTAATTTTAATCATAATAAGGTCTGTCATCTAGAGCTTCTATATCACAAAAAGTTTATTTTTTTCAAAAGAATATTTATCAAATAGTAACAGAATAATATTTATCAAATAGTACAACTGGAAAAATGTAGCATCTGAGCCCATTAGTTTTTTTGAGAAATTAAATAGATCTCATTACGGGATTTTGGATAGATTTGCTGGAGAATTTGGTAGGCGTTTTATGCAAAATGAGTTATTTTTTATTGCAATTCAAGCATTTGATCATCACAATGAGAAACACTATTTGGATGTTGTTCAAAATTATATTTGAGTCATTTCAAATAAGTTTTTTTCAGATTGCAAATACCAGGGATCAAATCATTCCTGGAGATATGTTGTGAGACTGAAGTAAAAATTATTGATGTTTTTGATTTACATCAGAATTTAAAGTAACTGCCACAAGATATTCAAAATGTTAAATTTTTTAAAATTGTGCTAACATTACCAATTAACATCAAATGAACAGTATTTTTCAGCGTGAAAACTTAGCTTAGAACAACTTTTGGTAACGAGAGACTAAATTTTTTTATTGCTAATAGAGCCTAAATTAATCAAATTTTTTGGATCTTGAAGATTTGACACCCCACTTCCATAAGCTTTTGATGAATTGGCGCTACTGATTGTGTATTTTTTCTTGGTCAATTCGCTTTCCAGTTGCAGAACCCGAAAATTACCTTTTATTTATAAACGGCTCACAAAGGTTTCAATTTTCGAAGAGCAGCGACAATTCCATTTTATACCATTCTTTTCATAAAGGTAGTTGTCGAAATGAAGTAATTTTTTAAAAATTAAGATGGGGGGGGGGGGGGGGAAGACAAGAAGAATTTCTTCTACTTTTTACACCAAGTGAAAAAAAGTTTAAAAAAAAAACCTTTTTTTGAAAAATCTGTTTTTTGATTATTGTTAAACATAAGCCCCTCGATAATATTACTAAATACGTTTTTTCTATTACCCTTTCTGACCTCTATGGAAGGTTATTTTTAAAAAAGTAAGAATAAATAAAACATGCTATATTTTAATTTTTCTGTTTAAAAGTTCTTTAATATAGAATAAAATATAGCAAAAACATTTGCTAAAAAATATAATCTTTTTTGTACTAAAAGGTAGAAAATAAACCTTTCAATTTAAATTTAATAGTTCAGTAAACAAAAGATTGGCAGACTTGCACAAGATTTATATAGAATTATACTATATATTGTACATATTTTATATTATAATATTATAATATTATATATTGCACATATTATAATATTATATATTGCACAAGATTTATATAGAAACATACCTGTCAATCTTTAGTTTACTGAACTATTAAATTTAAATTAAAAGGTTTATTTTCTACTTTATATTACAAAAAAGATTCTATTTTTTAGCAAATGTTTTTGCTATATTTTATTTTCTACTTTTTAGTCTTTACAGAGAGTTACGATATTTAGCAATGCGTTTGTCAAGACATTTGAAATTAAATCGAGCTTATTATCCTTATTAAAGAAACGGAGAATTTCGTGATTAAAGGAGCGGAATATTATTTTTTTAAAGGAAAAAATGTTATATTAAAGTTGGTGAATTACAATTATTACGTATACGTGGTAAAAGTCACGTAGATAAACGTGATGAAAGTCACGCATTCATTTATGGTTTTAATGACGATTGTTGTTTTATAATTGTCATGGGAATTATAACTTCGTATTTTAATACGATTTTTTGTAATAAAAGAGATGGTTGAAAAACGCTTAGGTAGTAGTTTTTAATATATATATATAAACGAATACAAGAATGCAACAAGCTATTTCGGCTATTATGCCACCAATATTTGATGGCAACCATCAACGGTTTATCCGTCAACTGCGAGCATATATTGCAGCAATGGACATTGACGAAGCAAAGAGAAAAACGATAACATAAACATGTTTGCCACCACAGATTTATTCTGCATTAGAAGATCTATGCTTGCCCGGCATACCCAGAAGACGATTCAGTGACTTACGAAGAGATCGAGAAAAATGTTATGAAGCTTTTTAAACCAAAGTCATCGTTATTACTACGCTTTGAATTTGCAACAATTAAAAAAGCAAGTAACGAGAGTGTGACGGAATTTTTACGACGGATTGCAAGAGCTGCTGAAGGATGCAAATTTACGGATAGAGATGACAGGATGCGCGACCAATTTATCACCGGCTTTAACGATGGAGCTACGATCAAACGGCTATTACTGGAATCTGAAGAACTTACATTTGCAAAGGCTGTTGAGGTTGCTGTTACTTTGGAACGAGTGACTCAAGAAGCCCGACAGTTGGATGGTTCCAATAATGTGATGGTTGCAGCAACATCGCTACTTCCCCAAACTGCTGATTTTGCCGGAACAAATAAAATAACATGTTTTAATTGTGGGAAATTTGGACATTATGTACGGGACTGCGAGGCAAAATGCAAGAACTGTTCACACAATCATAGAGCCAAAGACTGCATCAAACGATTGCAAGGTTTAAAAGGAAAAGGGAGAATTTGGAAAAAATGGCATCCAATATTCTACTTGAAACATCGTTGCCATCATTAAAAGTTAAAATAAACGGAATGTTCCGAACAGCATTAATTGATTCTGGATGCTCAATTACAGTGGTTCATGCTGAATCTGCACGTGGTCTTGTTTCAAAAAGTGAAAAATGCATCACAACTTTGGGAGGAACTGTACAAGTACTAGGTGAAATGGTAATCAAATTGGAAATTGTTGGAATATATCGGATGGTTAATTCGTTAATTGTAAAGGACAAACCATTCGGGTTTGATTTGATTTTTGGAATGGATGCTATTGAAAAATTCGGAGGAGCCGTAATCTATGGTGATAAAAACCGTACCGTCCGAATGTTAGCATGTGACATGGAAAAATGTGGCGCAAATTATATAAGTAAAGAAAACGAAATAAACGAAAGGAACGAAATAAACGAAGAGAACGAAATAAGCGAAGAGAACGAAGTAAACGAAGAGAACGAAGTAAACAAAGAGAACAAAGTAAACGAAGAGAACGAAATAAACGATGAGAAAGAAATAAACGAAGAGAAAGAAATAAACAAAAACAACGAAATAAAACATCAGGATTTTACGGCAAAGTTCAACGGAAAAAAGTGGACGGCATCATGGAACTAGAATAAAGAGCCCGCAATTAATAATACGATCCGCGAATACAAGATGAGCGAAAAGCATGAAAGTAGTTACCGAAAAGAAATAAATGAATGGATCAACTCTGGCATTCTTGTGCCGTATAACGAGCAAGCATTGGGACCACCTAAAGTATTGATACCGCTCATGTGTGTTGTGCAAGAAAATAAAGGTAGAAAGATACGCCCAGTGGGAGACATCCGAGCTCTCAACGAATTTGTAAATTGTCACACAGCAAATGCCGACGTTTGTCAAGAGAAACTGCGTCGTTGGAGGAAAATTGAAAGTGCAAAAACCCTTGATCTTAAGAAAGCCTACCTTCAAATTCACATTGAAAAAAAACTGTGGCCATATCAAACTGTGATTATAAATGGGGAACGGTATTGTTTCACCAGAATGTGTTTTGGCATCAACGTGGCTCCAACAATAATGACTACAATTCTTCGTCACGTGCTCAATATGAATTCTACTGTGAAGAAAGCATGTGATAATTACATTGATATATTTGTCGATGAAAGTGTAGAAACAGCTGAAAATGTAGCGAAGCATCTTGAGAAATTTGGGTTGCAGTGTAAACCTCCAGAAGAGCTAGAAAAGGACGTGTTTTAGGATTAAGAGTCGAACGAAATAAAAATGGGGAATGAAAAGCTGAGCTTTACTGTGATGCATCGTCCATAGGACTGAGTGTAGTTCTTCTAATTGGAGGAATCGTTATTGAAGATGCAGCATGGCTACGACCAACGAGTGATACGCACCATAATAATATAAGTGAACTAGATTCGATACTTCGAGGGTTAAATTTAGCCAGTAAATGGGATATAAAAGAACTCACAGTATACAGCGATAGCAAGAGCACCGTGGGATGGTTAAACGCAGTTTTAAAAGAAGAATATCGCGTAAAGACTTCGGGAATTTCTCAACTGCTAGTACAACGACGTCTGAATACGATAAAGGAAATTGCAAAAGATATTAAGATTATTGTACAATGGATTCCATCTGAACTAAATCTGGCCGATCGACTTTCTCGAATCCCTCCAAAATGGTGCAGAACAGCGTGTGCAACCGGAATAATCCAACAGAAAGACATATGGAAAGTTCACTCAACTGGTCATTTCGGTGTCGATTGAACATTGCAACTTTGTTTACGAAACAACCAGAATGTATCACGTAAGGAGGTTTCAGCAGTAATTGCAAGTTGTAACCAGTGCAACTCCATCGATCTTTATTCCGTAAAATGGAAGCATGGTCATCAGCTGAGTGTAAAGCAGAATTGGAATCGGGTTGCTCTCGATGTGACGCATGTAGGTGCAGAACTATACTTATCAATGATTGACTGCAGCCCATCACGGTATACAGTGTGGCGCAAACTGGTAACCAAAACAGCGGCTGAAATTATTGGAAAGCTGGAAGAAATATTTTCCTTATTTAGACCGCCAGTTTGCCTTCTAATGGACAATGAACTTCGTTCACACACGCTAACAAGGTTTGCTGACGAATGGGACGTTGATTTAGAATATCGAGCAGCTCATCGAGCATCAAGGCAATGGTATCGTTGAACGCATACACAGAACAATCAAAAGAACAGTCGCCCGCTCACGTTGCTCAATCGCTCTGGCAGTATTACTGTACAATGAGACGATCTCATCAAATTGTAGTAAAAGTCCATCGCAGCAATTTAAGCAAAAACCAACGTCGTTTATTCCAGGTGTCGATACACGTAAGAAAGTCGAAAAATATGAAGCAGACAACATATTCAAGGAAGGTGACAATGTTTGGGTAAAACCAGCTCAAGAGACTAAATGTGATCGGTCTTGGATACCTGGTATCGTACGGAAGCAAAATGCCTTATCGTTTGACGTCGAAACCGCAAATAGGGTATTCCCACGACATATCTCACATTTGCGTCGCCGTATTCCGGACTCTCATAATAAAAAAGACTCATTTAACGATGGTCTTGATATACCAAAAGATGAAGTTGGTAACGGTGAAGGAAGATATAACGAGAATGCCGTTCAAGTTCGAAATGATTGCAACGAACAAACGATAACGCGCTCCAGACGAATAATAAGAGCCCCACAACGATTAGACCTATGAGTTAATTCACGAAGAGGGCATGTTCTATTAAAGTTGGTGAATTACAATTATTACGTATACATGGTAAAAGTCACGTAGATAAACGTGACGATAGTCACGCATTCATTTATGGTTTTTAATGACTATCGTTGCTTTATAATTATCATGGGAATTATAACTTTGTATTTAAATACGATTTTTTGTAATAAAAGAGATGGTTGAAAAACGCTTAGGTAGTTGTTTTTAATATATATATATAAACGAATACAAGAATGCAACAAAAAGGGTTTTTATATAAAAGTAAAATAACATAAAGTACAAACATTTGATTTGCATTGCCACCATCGTCCTCCCACATATGTAGTATATTTTTATATTAATATTAAACAAAATTATGTTAAATGTTATTTTTTTAAATTTATTAAAAAAAAATTTTTCAAAAAAAAGGTATTAAAAAAAAACTACAAACCCACGAGCAATCTTAGTCGTTTTTTAAAATAACAAAAATGTATTTTTAAAAGAAAACAAACTACATAAAAAAAAATTACAAACCACAAGCAATATTTGCCTTTTTAAAAAATGAAAAGATTTGATTAATGAATAAAGTTACCTTTTTAAACAAACCCGCAAGCAATTTAGTAGTAAATTCTATATAAAATGCAAGGTTGACATACTGTGGTTGGGTAATAAAGTTAAAAAATATTCAGTTAAAGAAGTGATTTTAATACGTAAAAGTAAATTATACGTAAAAAGTAAATCTAATACGTCAAAGTAAATTAAATGTAAAAAAGCCTGTTTTATTTTTTCTTTTGCTTTCTTATAATATAAAAGAGAAATATAAAAGTGTATCATAAAAATATTTATTAATGAAAAATATATAAAGTTAAACGATTTGTAAACTTATTGTAAATATGCGTATTTATTATGCAGAGATAGTAAAGACATTTGTAAATATTTATTATTTTGTAATAAAAAAAAAAAAAAATTTTAATACGTTATTAAGTATACAACGGTAAGTTATTATTACAATCCATACAAAATATACAAAACAGAAAATGTATATACTGACGAACACTTGTTAAACCATATATCGTAAAAATATAAAACCTTAGTTAATGTTATTAAATGAAAAAAAAATTGTAAATATTTATTATTTTGTAATAAAAGAAAAAATATATATATTATAACAATCAAGTAATATAAGAATTGAACAGAAAAAAGCACATAGGGAAACTTTTTGGTCTTCCTTGTGGGTTTTTGCTGTTTATTGTTTTATCAAAGGTTATTTTTATTACGACTATTTCGATTGAGTGGAAATTTTATTTAATGGCTAAAAGTTATGCTGGCGCTCTTGCTTCCGGTAACACATGTCCATACTAAAAGCAGTCTCGATATTTTTAACACCAAGTTCGAGATCGATAATTCAAACGTGCTTGTTTGTCGGTATGGAGATCTAAACTGTTCCGTTAATGATTTTTTTTCTAGCTTGGCTGAAAAGAAGTTACTAAGTTATGTTTGGGGTGTCACTAGACACTACTCCAACAAGCTTTTCGAGTTTGCGGTTACAAATAACTCCTCTTTGACATCTTTTCTAGAAACAGAAATAGAAATTAAAGGCATTTGTTTAAAATTTCAGCAAAAATATGTACGAAAGGTCCACGTCCTGGTTCAGAACATTTCAATAGGTACCCTTAGGAATGGCTGCCAAAACGCTATTATCCTGCTTGCCAAACACCTAGCTGCAGGACGAGGTGAGTTTGATTCCTTCTATCTACAGAAATGCAAGATTCACGGAGAAGACATTTTCACTAATAACGTGATTTCTCTCAGTTATTATCATAAACTGGCACAACCCCACTCTAAATCCGTTACTCCGTTATCAAAACGTTAACGGTCTTAACTTACGATAAAGACATCCTGGCCAGCCCGAACCCAACCCTAAATTAACAAACCAAACCGTTCCATCCACCAATCCATTACAACCTACTACACCGCAGATCAACAGTGAAATTGTAGAAACCAAAGTTAACAACGTCAGTGTCGATATCGATGTTGACACTAATTCTGGAAAGGAAATCATCAACGAGAAAGAAAAATTTTAAAAACTGAAAAGGCACGATCCACCCAATCAACGTGAAAACGTTTGGGGCAGTTGGAATGCGGAACCCCCAAAAAACTCATAAACACCACGGATTTAAAAGTAGCCATGTCTTTAGAGGAAGTTTTTTTTCCAGAAGAAAATGAGGAAATGTCGTATGAAGACGAAATTGATTTGCTAGTAATAGATGAACAATACGATAGCCAAATTGGTGCGGAAAAGAAATCGTAAGATTATTTCTCTTTCTTATTTTTTTCTTTTTATATTATTTTTTTAGCTTTGTTCTCAAATCAGATTATTATTTCGAATTTTTTTGTTCTAAACTCTTATTCTTTTTCTTTCTACAAAAATCATTTTTTTCCGTTCTATTTTTAACTTTATCAAATATGCACGTCACATTTTTGAATAAGCGTATAAGCTGTCGTAATTCGTATTGTTGTAATTCGCGCTTTTTTGTGGAATGTTACGGTCCAGTGCGTCCTATTGTTCGTATTACGTCAGTTCAAACGAAAACTCGTACTATAAGATTAAGGTTTTTATGTTTGTTTTTTACGAACAAGTTGTAAAATTATTATATTCACGTTTAAGATACACGACTTTTCAAATTAGGAAACCTTATCCTCTTCATCATGGCTATTAATATTTTGACGTGCAACATAAACGGTCTAAACGACCAAGACAAACGCGATAATTTTTTTGGGTTTCTCATAAAGTCCACATTCGATCTTATCCTCCTTCAGGAAACAAAATCCGGACCGTCCACTGTTAAACAGCGGAGTGACGAATGGACTGGCGAGTCTGTTTGGAACACTGGCCCGAGTCATAACTGTTGTGGGGTGACAGTTCTCTCTAAATCCAATGTTTCTTTAAACGAACTAAAAAGGGACAACAACGGAAGAAAATTAAATGTCATGATAAAAATTGACGAACACGAAATGCAGATGCTGAACATTTACGCGCCTAATGTGCCGAGAGAAAGGCGCCTCTTTTTTGGCGACCTTGGAGACTTTTCGCAGGACACAGGACTACCCGTCCTGATGGCCGGGGATTTCAACATGGTCGAAAGCCTGCCTCTTGACACAGAAGGCTCAAACAACGCTAAATATCACACCTACGGCATTTCTGAACTCGGGGTCTTCCAAGGTAAGTATAACCTAGTTGATGTTTTTCGTTACAAATTTCCCAACAAAAGAGAATTCACATGGCGCAATCAGACGGTTAAATGTAGACTCGACAGAATCTACTGCCCTGATAAAGTCGTTAAAAAAACAACATACACAAAAGTTCTCACCAACCCTTTTTCTGACCACGAGTTCGTGTCAACAACTATCAATTTTAGTAAAACCAGGAGAGGACCAGGATACTGGAAATTAAGTTGCTTCCTTTTGGAAATAGAAGTGCATAGGCAGAAAATTGAACTCTTAATTCAAGATTGGCAAACTAAAAAACGTCAATTTTAAAATGGTGGGACAACTGCAAACTTTTTGTTAGGGCTGAATTACAACACATATCGATACAGGAAAGTGCGAAAAACAAAAAAAAACATCAAAAGGATTGGAAACGAAATCCAATGGGAGCGACAAAACGCTAACCCGAATTTAGATAGCATCAAAGAAAAACGCGATGCTCTTTTCATGCTCCAGTTTCCCGGAGCGTTTATTCGCACGAAACAAAAACTAATCGAAGAAGGAGAAAAACCGTCAAAATTTATGTATAATTTGGAAAAAGTTCAACTGCGGAACAAGTCAATTACCGAAATTCGCAAGAATGACGGCACATTAACGAGTGAACCTGGTGAAATACTCAATTCCCTGGTTTCATATTATAAAAACATTTACAACAAAACTAGTTTATGCAAAGACAACCAAAACTATGTCTTGTCACACATCACTAAACGTTAAAGTGATGATGAAACTCGAATTTTAAACACCCGCCTAACCGGCGAGGAACTAAAATAAGCCCTTTTTAAATTTGAAAACGGAAAATCTCCAGGCTATGACGGACTTCCAGCTGATTTTATAAATCCTTTTGGCACACTTTAGAAAAAGATTTTGAAAAACTTGCCTACGAAATACTTTTCGTAGAAAAAAACACCAGCCACTCTATGAAAAAGACAATTATTTCACTGATTCCCAAACAAGGAGATCTTACCGAATGCAAAAACTGGAGGCCTATATCCTTAATCGGCGCTGATAACAAAATAATCACAAAAGCGCTGGCCCTAAGATTTGCAAAAGTAATGGGGAAAATTATAGAACCTAATCAAGCTTGCAGAATCCCAGGTAGAACAATATTCTCAAACTTACATTTAGCCCGTGATCTTATAGATTACGCGGAATTTATAAATCTACCTAGTTTCATTTTTTCAATAGATCAAGAAAAGGCGTTTGATAAAGTCGACCGTGCGTTTCTGCTCCAGATTCTCCGAAAATTCAATCTCGGAGAAAATTTTGTATCTTTTGTCAACACTTATATTCAGAAGTTTCGGCATCTGTTCTGAATTGCGGTTTCCTGTCAGCCTTCTTTCCTGCGGAAAGAAGAGTTAGACAGGGCGATCTCCTCTCTCTCTTGCTGTATGTTTTTTTGCCGAAGCTCTCGCTTTGGTGATCAGAGCAGACAGCAGAATAGAGGGTTTCCCGTTGCCAGGTACACCGACCCCATCAAAATACAGCAGTACGCAGACGATTCGAACTTTTTTGCCAGGGACGTAAAATCAGTCCGCTTTTTTTTCAAAAAAGCAAGTGGTTCAGTGATCAACGCCTCAAAAACCATGGGTCTCGCCTTTGGGGGTTTTGATCCGAAAATGTACCCAGAATTGGAGGACATAGAGTGGAACAACAACACTGGTTTCAAAATATTAGGTGTTACTTTTTACACCAGACTGAGCGATCCCAGTCGGCAAATTTAGATGTAAATGCGCATTAGAAACTCATGTTTACTGAGATGTTTTGTTGTCCCAGTGTTTTGGAAAATTTTTCTGCTTTAAAAAGTTCTAGCTTTGGTTTTGGTTCGTAAATTTTAAAAATGAACTCGCCAACCAATACTTTGAAAAGTTGTAATAATCGTAAGCTTTGTCCTCTTCGCATTCTTTCAGTTGAAAGAGTGTTTTGAGGCGAAGTGCAAGACTTTGCTCCATCGGTGATAAAATTCCGAGACCTCCGCTTTTGACAGGTAAAAAAAGTGTCTCTCTTTTGACCGGATTGTAATTGGTCTCTTGCCACAGGTTTTCGAAAATGGCTCTGTGCAGACGTTCTATTACCCATTCGGGAATAGGCAGCACGTTTGCAAGAAACCACACTTTTGACATTGCTATCGTATTTATCAACATAGTCTTTCCCCTAAGTGACAAAGTACGTAGTCCCAGAAACTTGAGTTTTTTCTCTATTTTGTTTAGAGCTACTAACCAGTTGAAATTGGTAGTATCCCAGTCGGCATATCTAGTATTGTAAATACTCGGAGTATTGATCACGTATAATATACCGCCGTTGATACCAGAAAAATACGCATTTAGTTTTAAGTTTCGAATTCGAGTTCAATACCACTTATTTATCAAAAATACGTATTATTTAATATTTGATCAAAATAAGATACGATATAGTACCCGATTTTGATCAAATATCAACATGTAACGGAAAAACGAAAATCTTTGCTTTAAAGCGCATGCTTAAACTGAAATTGCGAAAGTATAACTTAACTTAAAGAGTTTTCTCTTGAGAAAGTTAGTAAAAAGTTTGTGTCTGGACTGAAAAGAAATAGTCAGGAATACATGAAAAGTTGTATGAAGAGATATCGTTCTGCTAAAGCAGTATCGCATATCTCCAATACAGTTACAGTACTTTTTTGTACTAAAAGAGTTACTGAAACTGTATCATAAAAATATTTATTACTACTTTTAAATTTATTTAGTTTTATGAAGTCCTAAATTAATATAATTCAAATATATTATAAATCCTATCATTTTATTCCTTGCATATTTTATTATGTTGATTATTATTTTATTAACATTTCTGTAATGTCAGTACCTTTATTTTGTACTCTTTTAAAAAATTTAGAAAAATAAATTAAAATTTCGAGCCAACACTGACATTTTATTGTTGCTAAACGTTAAATTTTGTTATAAGGATTGCAGTTCTTCTATCTTTTTTTGCTCTTTATTCAATAAGTATTTGATTTAAATTAAATATGATTATAATTTGATATTTTATTACGAGATATATGTTTTTATATATGAATATATATATGAATCTTTTTAGATTTTTTTATGTTATTTTTAAATTTTTTGTTCCCGCAATTCATGTTATATATGTTTATAGTTTGCATATATGTTTATATTATATTCAAAGTTAAAATATTTTTGATAAATATATGTATGTGGTAATATGTGTTATGTAATCGTTTTATAAATGTGTCATTAAAATAGTATAAAATGTATCTATTGTGTATATAAATATTATATGAGGTATTTATATATGTTATATAAAGTTAAATAAATGTATTGTGTTTTATAGTTATTATATATGTTTATATTATGTTGTTTCCATATTTTCAAAGTGTGTGACTTGGCAAACGTGTTGAGCAAGATTTTGCGTAAAGTTGTTATTTATGTTACTAATGTTGTTACATTTGGCTTACCTTTATGTTGGTGTCTATTGTTAAAAATTATAAGTGGTTTTATTATTGAAACTCGCTGCTTTTAATCATTCACTAAAAGCCACTCAAGAAAAATCATTTTGCCATATATACATTTGTTTATATCTTAATTTGAATTATTAGAATCATGAAGTACCAACATGATTTGTTTTCTAAAAGCTAACATGAAATAACAATATTTAACAACCACTACTCTCTTATCATGACATCTTATCTCTATCAGATATATTGATTTTCGATTCATATATTATGTTTTTCTTTGTATTTACTTATCCATTACATTTTTTCATTTCAGATTTATCATATGATGGATTTATGCGATATAAAAGAACAAATGTATGTAAATTTTTATGACTTTTTGAGAAACATCAGCTAATAATTAGTCCAGTCAATGTTCTAACTTCAATGTTGCATATGTCATTTTTAAGTAGTTTCTAGGCTTTTCTAAATGTGTTTCTTATTCACATGGTTTTACAAGCAAGGTCTTCAAGCAAATTTGAGCTGGAAAGTATTGAGCTTTTAAGGAGAATTGGCGTTTTTTTTTTTTTAATTTAATTTGTTCAAATATAGTAGTTCTAACAAATAAATGTTTGTTTGTTCTTGGTTTTTTACTTATCTGTTTTCAGTTTCTTACAAACTAGGCAAGCTAAGCAAGTTTTGTTCTATTTTTTAGTGCTATTGGAAAGAGCTAAAAGTCATTTTTTTAGAGCAATTGAAAAGAACTGTTTTTTAGTTACTTCAAAGGTGTAACTGATACTGGTTTGAGTAAGTTTACTGTTTTGTTTTATTTTACATTGGATTTATTTTATATTCGATATATATTATATTATATATATTTTTTATGTATTTAACATGGAAAACTGACTGTAATTTGTTGACACGAAAGTTTATAAACTTAAATCTGCCTATATTTCAGTATATTTATATACTGAAATATAGGCAAATTTATATATACATTTAATTACTTTAGAGTAAAATATACTGACTGACATTGCTTCAATTTTTTATACAAGATTGTGCATTTATTATTTTTGTTCATTAAGTTAAAAATAATTTTGTGCATTGTGGATTCTTTGTTAAATTAAAAATAGTTGAAGTAAATAAATATTGTTTAATATTTTTGATAAACGACTTATGTATATAAACATAAAGATACGGATTTCAATAAATCTTAAGTTTAAATATAGTCTTTGATTAGAAAAGATCACAATTTGTAGGATTCTTTTATGTTCATTTATTCAATTGTAACATTAGTAAGATTACTGGTAATATGTTTAATGATAACAGTGAAATTGAAATAGGTAGTATTAGGCTCAACAAAGTTATTAATGTAAATGCTAATAGGCAACTTGAAAATAGTTGTCGAATGAAAAAATAGATCTAGGCAGGATGAAATTAATCGTTGTTGAAATATAAGAAATGCAACTCGGCGTGCAGAAAACTTACTTGACAGAATTCAGTGTAAAGAAGTGTTAATGTCTGTTAATTTGATTTTACTTTAGACACTTTAGAACAAAGCAAAGTATGAGTTTAACTATTCATAGTAACAATTAACACTTTTAAATCTAAATAATTTTTTTTTTATAATTTCTATCATAGTTATGTTCTTTTTTTCATTTTTTTTTTTAGTTTGCCTTCCCTTTGTCATCTTTTGATTAGTTAGCTAACTGTTGAAACATGGTTTTAATTTTGTAAATTTAGTATGATGTGAAATTTACTCTATTAATCATTAGTCAACGCTTAGAGAGAAGCTGGAGCTTAATTAAGAAATGCTGGAAATTAACTTATAATTGAGGTATTAATAATTTAGTTTACTGGTAACATAATAAAACCAGTTACTACTGTTTATTCTGTGCTTTTTTACATTTGTTAACATGCTGCTTTGGAAACACTTTCTTTCTCTCCCTCTCTCTCTTAGATGAGAGGGAGATTTAATAAAACTTATGTAATTACTGAGCTCTTACGTATTTCTTAATACCACAAATGATAATGACCATTTATAAGAAATATTTTACGAGTTGCTTGCTATTTTATGAAATAGTTGCCCAAATTGTTTAACTATAATTGTCCCTTGATTGTTCAAATAATGTAATAAATAAAATCTTTTTAGTCCAAGTATTTAAGTTAATAAAATATCTTATTAAGTTGTGGTGTTATTTGCCAGCCTTACTATAATAACAATGTATACATTGTGTTGTCTAGCCTTTTTATAATCTTTTTAAATTATTCTGCAGACAGAATATACATTTTCTGTTATTATTATCCTAATTCTACTAACAATGAAATGCAAATAGTACTTTTGTAATTAAAAATTGTAATTTTTTTTTTCATGTCTTTTTTTAGGTATTTGCAGGCTTTACTTGACTTTCCTTTTCTGGTACCTGTGTTGTGACAGATTTTAAAAAGAACTCAACTGATGTTAATGCAATCTTTATGCCGTTACCTATAAGTAATGACGTTGCTGATACGGAGTCAAAATTAAAATATTTATAGATAAATTTGTATTTAATATTTTAGATAATATATCAAGTTATTAATGTGTTTTTATTGTTATTAATGATTTAATATTTCATAACCCATATTACGGGTTGCTTCCCAGTCGGCAAACTTAGTTGTAAATGCGCATTAGAAACTCATTTAAATACGTATCGATGTGGTATGTATGTTAGCCATTTTATCGTGTCGAATACGCATTAGAAATACGCATTAGATGCGTATAAAGACAGGTATACAATACGACGCCTACTGAGTATCAAACTCGCATTTGAAACTCTTGTAAACACGTATAAAACACGATAACTAGAGAATATTCAATACGATATATTCCTGGTATTACATGCGCATTTAAAACTTTCCAGAATACGCATTATTTACGAATATATGTTAGCCATTTTATCGTGTCAAACGCGCATTAAAAATAGACATCAAATGCGTATAAAGACAAGTATACAATACGACGCCTACTGAGTATCAAACTCGCATTTAAACACGTATAAAACTCGATAACAAGAGAATATTCAGTACAATTTTATTAACTAATATGAATTCATAACATAATGATAATGACTAGCAGACACCAACATAAAGGTAAGCCAAATGTAACAACATTAGTAACATAAATAACAACTTTACGCAAAATCTTGCTCAACACGTTTGCCAAGTCACACACTTTGAAAATATGGAAACAACATAATATAAACATATATAATAACTATAAAACACAATACATTTATTTAACTTTATATAACATATATAAATACCTCATATAATATTTATATACACAATAGATACATTTTATACTATTTTAATGACACATTTATAAAACGATTACATAACACATATTACCACATACATATATTTATCAAAAATATTTTAACTTTGAATATAATATAAACATATATGCAAACTATAAACATATATAACATGAATTGCGGGAACAAAAAATTTAAAAATAACATAAAAAAATCTAAAAAGATTCATATATATATTCATATATAAAAACATATATCTCGTAATAAAATATCAAATTATAATCATATTTAATTTAAATCAAATACTTATTGAATAAAGAGCAAAAAAAGATAGAAGAACTGCAATCCTTATAACAAAATTTAACGTTTAGCAACAATAAAATGTCAGTGTTGGCTCGAAATTTTAATTTATTTTTCTAAATTTTTTAAAAGAGTACAAAATAAAGGTACTGACATTACAGAAATGTTAATAAAATAATAATCAACATAATAAAATATGCAAGGAATAAAATGATAGGATTTATAATATATTTGAATTATATTAATTTAGGACTTCATAAAACTAAATAAATTTAAAAGTAGTAATAAATATTTTTATGATACAGTTTCAGTAACTCTTTTAGTACAAAAAAGTACTGTAACTGTATTGGAGATATGCGATACTGCTTTAGCAGAACGATATCTCTTCATACAACTTTTCATGTATTCCTGACTATTTCTTTTCAGTCCAGACACAAACTTTTTACTAACTTTCTCAAGAGAAAACTCTTTAAGTTAAGTTATACTTTCGCAATTTCAGTTTAAGCATGCGCTTTAAAGCAAAGATTTTCGTTTTTCCGTTACATGTTGATATTTGATCAAAATCGGGTACTATATCGTATCTTATTTTGATCAAATATTAAATAATACGTATTTTTGATAAATAAGTGGTATTGAACTCGAATTCGAAACTTAAAACTAAATGCGTATTTTTCTGGTATCAACGGCGGTATATTATACGTGATCAATACTCCGAGTATTTACAATACTAGATATGCCGACTGGGATACTACCAATTTCAACTGGTTAGTAGCTCTAAACAAAATAGAGAAAAAACTCAAGTTTCTGGGACTACGTACTTTGTCACTTAGGGGAAAGACTATGTTGATAAATACGATAGCAATGTCAAAAGTGTGGTTTCTTGCAAACGTGCTGCCTATTCCCGAATGGGTAATAGAACGTCTGCACAGAGCCATTTTCGAAAACCTGTGGCAAGAGACCAATTACAATCCGGTCAAAAGAGAGACACTTTTTTTACCTGTCAAAAGCGGAGGTCTCGGAATTTTATCACCGATGGAGCAAAGTCTTGCACTTCGCCTCAAAACACTCTTTCAACTGAAAGAATGCGAAGAGGACAAAGCTTACGATTATTACAACTTTTCAAAGTATTGGTTGGCGAGTTCATTTTTAAAATTTACGAACCAAAACCAAAGCTAGAACTTTTTAAAGCAGAAAAATTTTCCAAAACACTGGGACAACAAAACATCTCAGTACTACAAAACAACAATCAAAATATTAGGCAAGAACGGGTCCCTTTTTAACATCCCCTTAAAAACAACAAAAAATTTTTACTTAGAAGTGGCAAAAAACAAAAAGACAGTCGTGCCAGCAGAACTTTTCTGGAACGGTTCAACAAAAACAACAATGCCGTGGACCCAAATTTGGAATAAAACTTCACCTCCCACGCATCCGGACCGACTCAAAACATTCTCTTTCGATTTTTACACAATAGTTTACCTTCTGCGGCCTTGCTAGCCAAAAGCACAAGGCAATAGATCGTCAAAAATGACAAATGCAAAACTTGTGGTAAAATCGCGGACAACATCCATATCTTTGCATACTGTCCTCCTTCAGTTGAAACTTGGGAGTATTTTAAACATGTATATTACTCCTTGACATCCCGAAACAATTTTTCTCCGATGATTTCGATTTTCTTGATTGAAACAGCGAATTTATCGGAGAAAAACCCCACTTCGCAGCTGCTGTTGACACCCTCACTCAAACCATCATGAGTGCAATATGGAACAGTAGATGCCACCACATGTTTAGTAACAAAAAAATTGACCCAATGGCAGTGATCAGGGTAATAGTCAGGAACATCAGGAATATTATTACTTTAAAATATAATTATCATGTCCGTAGAAACACCGCGGACATTTTCTGTGAGTATTTCTGTATTAAAAATGTTTTCTGTCAAGTAGAGAATGGAAATCTGAAACTAAACATATGAGCTAAAATAAAACACTGGCTTGTTGTATTTTTAGTAAAGATTTCCTTCCCTCTTGCAATTTTTTTCAATGTTATACAACAAAATTATTATTATATATGATTAGCAAATCACTGCCAGCCCTTTTTTTATGAAATATTATTTTAACACACAAGTTTTTATCTATAGTGTTCGTAACGTAATGTTTATGTAAAAGTCATGTAATTCTTTTTAAATTGTTTTGGATAGAAATCTTTCTTTAAGTTTATGAATCTTTCTTTAACCTATTTTAGAATTTCTCCTTTTTTTAACCTAGTCTGAACTCTCGGTTTCTTTCCGCTCAACGGCAAAAAAATAAAAAACAAAAAATACAAAAAAATATAAAACCAAAAAACACAAAAAAATAAAAAATCAAAAAAAACAAAAAAATAAAAAATACAAAAAATATATAGTAAAATATATAAAATTTAAAAAACTTATATATTTACGAACATTTGTAAAAACTTTATATTGTAAAACTACTATATTAGAAAACCTTAGTTAATGTAATTTTAAAGAAAAAATTGTAAATATTTAATTTTTTGTAATAAAAGAAAAAAAAAAAAAAAAAAAAGATTTTAAAAAACTAATTTTATCCAGTTTCAATATTATCTAGTTCCAATTTTATCAATGCTCCAGTTTCCCTTAGTGTTTATTCGCACGAAACAAAAACTAATCGAAGAAGGAGAAAAACCTTTAAAATTTTTGTATAATTTGGAAAAAACTCAACAGTGGGACAAGTCAATTACCGAAATTCGCAAAAATAACGGCATATTGACGAGTGAACCTGGTGAAATACTCAATTCCCTGGTTTCATATTATAAAAACATTTACAACAAAACTAATTTATGCAAAGACAGCCAAAACTATGTCTTGTCACACATCACTAAATGTTTAAGTGATGATGAAAACCGAATTTTAAACACCCGCCTAACCGGCGCGGAACTAAAAGAAGCCCTTTTTAAATTTGAAAACGGAAAATCTCCGGGCTATGACAGACTTCCAGCTGAATTTTACCAAACTTTTCGGCATATTTTAGAAAAAGATTTTGAAGAACTTGCTTTTGAAATTTTTGTAGAGAAACAAACCAGCCACTCTATGAAAAAATCAGTAATTTCACTAGTTCCAAAACAAGGAGATCTTACTGAATGCAAAAATTGGAGGCCCATATTCTTAATGTGCGCTGATTACAAAATAATCACAAAAGCGCTGGCTTTAAGACTTGCAAAAGTAATGGGGAAAATTATAAAACCAAATCAAACTTGCGGAATTCTAGGTAGAACAATATTCTGAAGTTTACATTTAGTCCGTGATCTTAGAGATTACGCAGAATTTACAAATCAACCTAGTTTCATTTTATCTATAGACCAAGATAAAACGTTTCACAAAATCGATCGTGCGTTTCTACTGCAAATTCTCCAAAAATTCAATCTCGGAGAAATTTTTGTATCTTTTGTTAGCACTCTGTATTCAGAAGTTTCGGTATCTGTTCTGAGCTGCGGTTTTTTGTCGGTCTTCTTTCCTACGGAAAAGGGAGTCAGACAAAGTGACCCTCTCTTTTCTGCTGTACGTTTTTGTTGCCGAAGCTCTTGCTTTGGTGGTCAGAGCGGATAGAAGAATAGAGGGTTTCCCACTACCAGGAACACCGAAACCCCTTAAAATGCAGCAGTACGCAGACAATTCGAACTTTTTTCCAGGGACGTAAAATCTGTCCGCCAATTTTTTGAAAAAGTAAAGTGGTTCAGTGATCAATGCCTCAAAAACCAAGGGTCTAGCTCTTGAGGGTTATGATCCTAAAATGTACCCAGAATTGGACAAGATAGAGTGGAATAATAACACTTCAATGTTATTGTTCCATTCTATGTGTGGAACAATAACATTGAATTGAGTGGAACAATGGTTTCAAAATATTGGGTGTTTTTACACCACACTGATTAATACTACTGCTTTCAACTGGCTATTAACTCTAAACAAAGAAGAGAAAAAACTCAAGTTTCTGGGATTACGTACTTTGTCACTAAGGGGAAAGACTATGTCGATAAATACGTTAGCAATGTCAAAAGTGTGGTTTCTTGCAAACGTGCTGCCTATTCCCGAATGGGTAATAGAACGTCTGCACAGAGCCATTTTCGAAAATCTGTGGCAAAAGACTAATTTCAATCCGGTCAAGAAATATTAGACAAAAACGGGTCCCTGCTTAACATCCCCCTAAAATCAACAAAAAATTTTTACTTAGAAGTGGCAAAAAACAAAAAGACCGTCGTGCCAGCAGAACTTTTCTGGAACGGTTCAACAAAAACAACAATGCCGTGGACCCAAATTTGGAAAAAAAACTTTACTTCCCACGCATGCAACCGACAGAATATATCCTCTTTCGTTTTCTACACAACATTCTTCCTTTTGCGGCCTTGCTAGCCAAAAGCACAAGGCAACAGATCGTTAAAAATAACAAATTCAAAACTTGTGGTAAAAATGAGGACAACCTACATATCTTTACCCACTGTCCTCCTTCTGTTGAAATATGGGAGTATTTTAAACATTTATATAACTCCTTGACATCCCAAAGCAATTTTTCTCCGATAAATTCAATTTTCTCGATTGAAACGGCGAGTTTATCGGAAAAAAACCCTACCTCGCAGCTGCTGTTGACAGTCACTCAAACCTTTATGAGTGAAATATGGAACAGCAGATGCCACTATATGTTTAAGAATTCGAAAATTGACCCAATGGCAGTGATCAGAATAATTACCAGATACATCAGGAATATTATTACTTTAAAATATAATTATCATGTCCGTAGAAATACCACGGACATTTTCTGTCAATTCTTTCGCATTAAAATTTTTTTTTTGTCAAATTGAGAATGGGAGCCTGAAATTAAACATACGAGCTAAACTAATACACTGGCTCATAGAAAAAACTAAATGTTTAGTTAGGTGTTCCTGCTCCCTGCAAATATATTTTTCTTTATACAACAAAAATATTGTTATATATGATTAGACAATCACTGCCAGCCCTTAGTTTATGGTATATGTTTTTTTATTTGCGTGTTTTCTGTAGATTTAGTAACGTGATGTTTTTGTGTAAAAGTCTTGTATTTTTTTAGTTTTACTTAAAATCTTTCCTTACTAAATATACTTAATTAATCTTTACCAATTCCCTTTTCCATATTCTCGATTTCTTTCCGCACAACGGCTCAAATGTAAAAAAACAAAAAACACAAAAAAATATAAAATTAAAAATACAAAAAGTAAAAAATTAGATTACACAAAAAAATAAAAATACCAAAACAAAAAAAACAAAAAAAAGATATATAGAGTCACGAGATTATTTTAAAAATATTGAAATATACAATGAAGAATATTTTTGAATAGATCGGAGTTAAATTTATGTAAAGTTTTTTTTCATATTATAAACGCGTATTATAAAAATATTTAAAAATGGAAAAATATATACAGAGAGGAACAAACGTTAAACTTATTGTAAATAATATATGCGTATTTATTATGCAGATATTTATCATTTTGTAATAAAAAATTTAAAAAAAATTATAAAAAACGAATCTTGTGCAAAAAAAAAAATCTTGTGCAGGAATTTTCTGTTAATGAGTATACATTAATATTTTATATACAGAGAATAACTTAAGTGTTCGTACAGTGAAATAATTTATTCTCATCATCTTATTTAAAAGACTTAAACGTAGTTATTAATAAAAATTCTTGTTGAAATCGCTTTAACTATCCTTATTTAATATATAACAAAAGAAATAATACTTAATTTAAAGAAAATTACGTCAAAAAATTAATAAATATGAAAAATCTGTTTTTTGATATGTTACAAAAGTCTTCGTACGACTTATTGTACCCTTATCTGTTGTTTATGTTTACATTAACTTTATATTTTCAATGTTTTTGTTTTCAGCGTAAATAAAAATGTCATTTTTAAACCTAATTGGACATTTTGTGCAATAAAAAATTGATAATTTTGAAAATGAAGCCTACTAGAAAAGAGTTGCCAGAAGTAATGAAGAATCTAGTTGTTTCTCACTATCAGAATGGGAAATCACTGTCACAGATAAAAGAACTGCTTTGTATGTCAAAATCCATGATTGAGTCTATCATAAAAAAATTTTCTACTGAGCACGGCAATTTTTTTTGCCTTTTTTACCATGAACGCCCGTGTTTATATTGATGTCCTAAAACGAAAATCAAACCAAAGTGCTGAAAAATTGGGGTTGACTGTTGTATATAAGTACTACCAGGACAACGATCCGAAGCATATTGCTTTTGATACACGGCTCTGGATACTCTACAACTATCCTGGAGTGATCAAAACACCAGCTCAAAGTCCAGATCTCAACCCAATTGAGCATTTATGGTTAGAATTGGAAATTGAACTGCGTAAAATTTACTTCACTAACAAACCACAGATGAAAGTGGCCTTAGAGAGTGCATGGAATTGTTTAAGTCATGAAATCACAAAAAATTGGTTCGTTCTATGCCAGATCGATTGAGAGCTGTTATAAAAAGCAAGGGAAAAGCAACACGTTATTAAGATTTGATTTTCTGATACCTTTCTTAACACTTTTTTCTGTTATTCTGAAAGATTTTTATACCGTACGATGACTTTTGTACTATTTTAAACAAGACCTATTTCATGTATCTAAGTTTTTCGAGAAGAAATTTCTACAAATATAATATTTTTCTTTTTATGTTGCATTAATTTTGATCTACAAAATAAATTTTGTACATAATTTCACTCAAAAACCTAAAAAAATATGTAAAAAATGACTAAATTTATTAAATAATTCACTTTACGATGACTTTTCTAACCCTCTGTACATTCATTTTTTGACCCTTTGACATTTAACCCTTTTTTAACTCTTTGACATTTAACCCTCAAACATTCATTTTTTAATTTTTCGAAAAACTAAAAAAAAATTTTGTCATAAAAAGAAATGTTATTTTTGTTCTCCAACTTACGTTCTAAAAGTTTTTTTTTTTTTTACCATATAAATTTATTAAAGTCGTAAACCATAATATAAATACAAATAGCATGGACAAGAAGAAGACATAATTGGTTTTATCACCAAGCCCCTTAGTCTATACCGTAAATATAAAACTATATAATATAAGACGTTTTTCTCAAGATTTTGTAAAATAAAATTCATCGGTCCTAAAGTCCTACTTTAACTTTTTGTTTTTGAACAAAGCCACTATATTACTAAAAAACATGCAAGCAAATACGCATAACCCTAGGGCTTTCCATTTACACCAGCATATACCTTGAAATGTGTGAATAATTCTTATAAATCATAATTTTTTTATAAAAAAAAAAAGAAAAAAAAAAGAATTGAAGCAATAACAAGTGGCACAATCCATTTCTAAGAGAAGAAGTTGAGTTCTATTGGTTTCTATTCTAAAAAAGTACGTTCTTAAAGTAGGTAACTCACCCTAAAAAAGGATGATTACAACTACATTACTTTTCAAATAAATTTGTTACTTAAAAAGTAGTATTTACATTTTGAAAGACACTAAAATAGAATAAATAAAAATAAAATAGAATACTCGTAGTATCGTAAAAGAGGGTTGCCTAAAATTAGACCTACTAAAATAACTAAATACTAAACTAGATATTTACAGATATAGATAGATATAGAACAATAGAGCTAACTATAGAATTATAGATAGATGTAGAACTAAAAAAGATATTTTATTCACAAATTCAACAATAGCTTTTCAGTAGAACAATATTTTTAAACCCAAAATATTTTTTAATTAGAATTGTAATTAATGTCAAGTAATTAAAAATTGCCTCAGAAATGTAAGATCCGTGGTTCAAACCCACCTCTGGGCAAGTTTTGCCACATCGGTTGTAAAGGAGGCGTGAACTTCCTATTAAATGCTCTTTAGCGGTGCTCTGTTATAATACCGTAAGAACTTTTTGGGGCACCTAAAAAAAAAAAGAAAAGAAAATTAAAAATTGCCCCTTTCAATATTTTTGAAAATAAAGGAAGATTTGCACAATGTTAGATACAAGAGACGGCCTTACATCCGTCTTTACCTATATATGTCCAGCATAGGCAGCCGCTGCGGAGTCAAGGCGTTTGGAAAGAAATCAGATTTTTTTAAATTAATTAAAAAACTTAAACTGCTTGAACTTTGATTTAAAAAAAAAAAAAAGGTAGTACATCCTATCTTACATCCTACCTTTCAGCTAACATTTGCAAAGAGTTCATCAAGCTATATGACGGTTCGCTTTTACAAATAATTGTCTTTATATATTGCTTTTATATTTTTATTTTACACACTGCGAAATTACTTTAAAAAGAACACTTGACAAGTTAAAAAAACATTTTTTGTATTGCCAAATTTCCTACCCACAGTTAATGAAGTTAAAGCTGCCAAAAATTAATCCATCGTCGTTCATTCAACCACAAACGTCTCGCACGTAGATCTTCTCATTTTTGTTGTTCGCTATGTAATGCCATATAGAAAACGAGTAAAGTCTTTTAATAATTTACTCCAATAAAAGAAGTCTCAGGGTAGCTGGTATGATCTTTATATTAAATCAAGTTTTGAAAAAGAGCGCGCAAACGCCAATATGAGGAATTATTTGGGGTACTTGTAATAATCTAATGGTTGAGCTTTTTTTTGTAAGTTTTAAAAAGTTGGTTCCATTAAATATATGTTCATTTCCATAGTTTTAAAATATTTTAAAACTATGGCCATATTTTTGGGCTTTTTCTTTTTCTTTTTATACTTTTTAATTAATAGAGTTATGGAGTTTTCGTTTAAGATGAGCTCATATAGTTTTAGCCTTTAAATAAAACATAATATAGTTATTAAAATGAAACTAACATAATAATGATGAAAAATAACTAAATTACCTCTTTGCATATTACGCCGCTTTCGTCATCATCTACTCACCACTGAGCGATTATAAATTCTGCAAACTTTGTGTGACCATGGATGTATAAAATTTTATTACGCCATCAATTTTATTACGCCATCAGATAAGTACTGTTATTACGTCATCAATACTATAATCTATTGATTAAATCTTTTAATCAATAGATTATACACGTCCTTGACCAAACAGCTTTTTACTAATTCTTTTCGTTTTTTTCGCTCAACTATTTATGCATGTATTAACTAACCATTTTTTGTCTTTGTTTTGTTTTTAAAATGTTTTTATTGTTTCTTTAAAGTAATAATAATAGTAATAATTATAATATCAGTTATAATTTATATTTTTATAAAATTTTTTGTATATTTTAATGTGATAATAAAGTTTTTAAACAGTTATTTTTTAAAGCATTTGAAAGATTTAGTATATAGAATGTATCCTTTTTTGTCATAAGTATAAACATATAAATGTCAAACAACAAAAAATGCTCCATCCGAGCCTGATATATATATATATATATATATATATATATATATATATATATATATATATATATATATATATATATATATATATATATATATATATATATATATGTATATATATATATATATATATATATATATATATATATATATATATATATATATATATATATATATATATATATATATATATATATATATATATATATATATATATATATATATATATATATATATATATATATACATATATGTGTATATATATATATTATATACATATATGTATAAACTCTATTTGTAGAGTACGCTAACATAGTTCATGTATATACTATGTTAGCGTACTCTACAAATAGAGTGCTCAATGTTCTTAAAGAACAGAGCAATAATAAATTAATATATATACAAATAGGGAGTATTACGCGGTAAATTCCTCAATATCAGTTATTTTTACAGATATTGAGATACCATACAGTTTAACATAAAAATCTATCATGTTACATACTTCTAAGACAGTTATTGATCTGTGTAGAGTAAAAATTTAAGACGTACGGCTATTTCAGTTAAAACTGAAATAGACGTACGGCTATTTCAGTTAAAACGCTTCTAAAATGACTAAGAGTTAACAACTTTCCACTTTCTTGTTTTTAGTGATGAAAAATTATCAATATGTTCATCAAATTTGATTTTAAAGGACTTTAGATATAAAATTAAAAAATGTTCAAATTAGTTAGACGTTCTTGACTTATTGTTGAGCTTAAATTGATTTTCATTAACTTAAGATTTAAGAAACATTTTTCAAAACTAGCTACTAATACAGTTGTTCAAAAAATTCTTCACAAACAGTTTAGGTACACTTTCTGGCAAGTGCATTTTAGAATCCAAGATGTAACTTCTAACGCACTCCAATTCTTCAACTCTTTCGGATCTTTCTTGTTGCTATTTTGGACGACTGTTTCATGATTATCTTCAATTAACATATCAGATGGTTTAAGCTCAGTGTTAGCATATATGCTTAATCTGGCGTTTGTTAAATTCATTATTATCCCCACTCAGTTATACCCCAGTTTTTAGGAAATACATTTTTCTTAAGTTCTGGTAACTTAGATAAGCGGTTCACAATTTCTATTTGCAGCCGATATGAAATACAATTTTTTTAAATAACTTTAACAGTAATTATTAAAAAATAAATTGCGCATTATGCAATTCAAATACAAAACAGAATCTATAAATATTAATCTCCAGTTTTGTTCTTTTTTAAATAAATATAAAAATTCTAAAATTTATTTAAAACTCGAACAGCAATTATTGTTTTATGTACATACTTATAGACATTATTTTATCACTTATGAATTCCGTGGGTGGTAGTAACAGTATTGAAGTGGGTAGTAGTAACAGTATTGAAAACAGCCAAACTGAATTAATTCGAATAGGGACTTTTTGGGTTAATATCGAAATAGAGAATAAAACCGAAGTTGTGAAAAAAAAAAGGATTGATAATCCCAAAAGCAGAATAAGATCGAAATTAGCAGAAAATGACTAGTATTAAAATTTTTCTTTAATTGATAGACTGCCTGCCCAAACCAAAACCTCTGTCGATATAGCTCCTTGCATGTTCTACTCCTCGTATGTTAATTAAAATTAAAATACGTTGATTAGACATCATTTTTTTTGAGCAGTTAACTTTCGATACTATTCTGTCTACCCTATTTTCGATAATTATCTACATTTGTGAATTTCAAAAAAAATACTTTTTGACATTATTCAGAAAATCATAATTTCGGTCTTAAACATTAAAATGGGTTTCCGTCAGTTTTTTTTACGATCCTAAGCATTTTTCCGAGGGGTTAATTTTCAATACTATTCTGCTTTCCCATTTCCGTTCCAAAATTGTTTTCTTAACTGCGCGTTGTAAATAATTTATGAAAATAAAAATAAAAGAATTAAAAATAAAGTAATTAAAATTAAGTTTTCTCTAGTTGTTATTATGTGGGTTTTTTATGTATACTTATATTCATTTTAAAGTATTATACTAAGTTTACTTATTATTTTATATTATTTTTATAAAAATCAATTATAAAATTAATGCTTGGTAAATAATTAAATACTTTCTTAAAAAACTATTTAATACGAACTTTGATGTATAAGCTATGTTTGAATCGTGACCAAAACAGGGAAACAAACGCATGCGCAATTTAAAATATTGAAGGATAAACTTAAAGCTTAAATCAAATTGTAAACAACTATTTTATATTTTATCGGAATGATATAAAATGATGGGAAGTTTATCATTATCCTGCTTTTTGTTTGCTACTTTTATTTATAACTTTTCGTATGCCAGTTTTATTGAAGATTGTCCAAAACCGACAAGTGTTCTTAAAAATACGGTAGTTAAAGCTCAGGAGTCGATTGCAAGAAATGCAACTTTGATTGATAAAATAGACGACACAACCAGTGCGTCTGAATGTTACAACCTATGTTGCAGCTATGCTACATGTAACGTTGCTTTAATTCGTTTTGAGAAAATATATGATGATGAAAATGAAGAAGTTATTAAGAAGAGTTGTTATTTATTTGATTGTAAATCACCATCTGTTTGCACTTATAAGCAGCAAAAAGATTTTGCAGTTATAATGTTGGACAGGCCTAATAAGCAACTTTTGAATTTTAATGTTGAACAAACAAATAAGACTCCAAAAAATGAATTAATTTCAAATGAAGAAAGTGAGTTTTATCTCATTATACTCTGCTTACGCTTGTTTTATTACTTTCATTTCATAATCAACATTTTTTTTTGACCTATATTCTGTAGCTTTTTCTTATTTTAATTTTGTACCTTTTATTATTGAGTTCAATAAATTTCATCATCTGATGATAATGAAATTTATTTAACTCAGTAATAAAAATTAAATCATCATCATCATAATCATCATTGTCATCATCAATGTCATCATCATCAACATTATTTTTGTACAATTTTTTGTTATCAGTTTGAATCAATAAGCTTTTGCTTTTAAAATTAAAAACCTTTAATTTTAATTTTATTGGAAATCTAAGAGCCCTATCCATATATAGAGTATTTTTGGTCAATATATTACCTTTGTCTCTAAACCAAGGAGATTGTTAAATATTAGGATGGTGTAGTTAGATTCATCATTTTTCTTATTCATAATTACTTATAATTACTATATTTAAAAATGCTTTGCAAAATTTAATTTGTTTTAAACAGTCTGTTGGTTTTAATAATGGTTTTCTGACAGTAACACAGCAACCCAGTTTATGGTCTATTAGTCTTCTGTTAACTGTTTTCTTGATACTTGATTTTTAAGCGCCAGGTTATTTCTTGAGCAATTTTTTGCTCAAGAAATAAACCTGGCGCTTTCAGGATTTTTTCTGTCAGTAAATCCTAAAATACCAGTTAATGTATATACTTAAAAAAAATGTATGTACTTAGAAAAAAAAAGAATAATGAAAGAAAAGATTGCTGCCCCATGCTAAGCCCTCAATCAATATAGTAGCACTCGGCTGCAAGTCAGGCTATTTGTCAGTCGATGTACGTACTGAATCCCCTGGCAGCAGGCTATTTCAGTGTGACATCAGAGTGCTTATCTAAACTAGCAATTTAAGTTTTTAATTTAAATTTAAATATATATATATATATATATATATATATATATATATATATATATATATATGTATATATATATATATTATATATATATATATATATATATGTATATATATACATATATATACACTGCAACCATTTTCTATAGACGTATGTAGAATTTAGCAGATTTACAGTGTTACAGTGGTAATAAAATTGTTCTAACGGTACTTTTGAATAAATATATGTAAGAAAACAATGATCCATTATGCATCTGATCATTAATTGTCTTGATTGTATAAAAATATTTAAATTTTTAATATTCACGTGGAAATTTTCTACAGACGCACTAAAGTTTTGACAAGATTTGTCCCAAATTTCTTATATTCTGTAGTATTTTTTATTTTGTGAATCAAAATTAAGTTGAACTTAACCAAATGACGAAAGGAAAGGTCCTTACTGATATTGAAAATGGTCAAATATTGACTTATCATCGAGAAAAAGTTCCAAATTGAGAAATTACTAGAAGTTTGAAAAGATCAGATCACCTTATCCGTAATTTCTTGAAAAATCCAACAGATTATGCAACAATCAAGAGGAAGCCAAAGAAATCTAAGGTTTCAGGCCGTGAAAAACGCAGAATTGTTCGACTTGCATCAAATTCATCAAAAAGTTTGAAAGCAATTAAGTCAGATTTGGGTTTAAATGTTTGCAAGGAGACAATTAGGAAAGTTCTTAAAGACAGCCCACACATTGTGCGATCTAAAATGAATAAAGCACAAAATTTGAAGCCTGTTCACAAACAGAAACAGATGGAATTCGCCAGCGAAAACATGGCACGTGATTGGGAACAAGTAAGAAATTTTAGATTAAATTCTCATGAATACGAAAGATGTCTAAATAGCTTAATATTTTTGTTTTCAATACCAGGTGATTTTTTTGGATGAGAAAAAGTTTAATCTTGATGGGCCTGATGGTTTTAGTGGCTACTGGCGTGATTTGATGAGAGAACCCAAATATTTTTTGACAATTTTGGTGGTGGATCTTTGATGGTTTGGCTTGGGTTTTATGCAACAGGAAAGTTAAATTTACCATTTACATCTTGCAAAATGAAAAGTTCTGAATACATTGATGTGCTAAAATTATGTTTGATTCCATTTAAAAACAAATATTAACGCAAAAAGTTGTCCAAGCTTTAGTCTCGTTACTAGTGTGAATGCTGGTGTTGTTTTTCAACAAGACAACGCCAGTATTCACACTAGTAACGAGGCTAAAGCTTAGTTTGAAGCTAGAAAAATTGACCAAATGTGTGGTGCCCTGCTTGCAGTCCAGGTTTGAATCCTGTTAAAAACATCTGGGGAATCATTGTAAGACATATCTATACTGACCAGAAGCAATATAACTCTGTGGCAGAGCTAAAAGTAGTGGTATCAGAATGCTGGGAAGAAATGGAGCCAAAAGCGCTGGAAAACTTTGAGGGAAGATTGCCAAAACAAACTTATCAAGTAATTGAGCGCAAAAGAGGTCCAATCGAGTACTAAAAATGTGATAAAAACATTTTTTTTGATAGTTTTGTTAAAAATGTGAACTGCGTCTATAGAATTTATCTAATATTCTAATAGTCAGCTATCTTTTGAATTTAATTCATTTACGATTGACCTCTTTTCAAATTTGGTATTATTTTTTGATAATTTTCATTATTTTCTGATACTTTATTTATAATTTATTGAAATACACTATAACAATAAAGTTAAGTACATTTTTAAGACATAATCCACATGCGCTTATAGAAAATGGTCGCAGTGTAT
>NC_088925.1:44770000-44835000 GCF_038396675.1 Hydra vulgaris
TGGCCATTATATAACACTATAATTCATTTAAATTTAAAATAATCTTATTAAATAAGTAGTTAAAAAAGAATTTTGTTCATAATCAAAAATACATAAAAAGTAATTTTGTTAGTTTTAAATCGTTCAATTAAAATATTTAATTGCTCAATTTAAAAATAAAATTAAAAGTATAGTGTAAAGTATAATACTTGTTTTAGAGAAGAATAATCATATCTTGATTTAAAAAAAAAAAATCCTTTTTTTCTTTTCTTAAGTAATTAAATTTATTTAAATAAGTAAGGTTGTTGACATCAACTTTACTTGACCTTTCCCCTCCCTTTGTCAACAACTATCAAAAAATTTCAGACCCCCTCCCCCTTACTTAGTTGACATAATTAATGGACAGTCCCAAAAATGCAATTCATTTTGACAGCCATTTATCATAATATATCACTAAGCAAATGTATCAGTAAGAAATCATATATAGAATATATAAACTGATCTGTCAGGTCAGGTTATCCTGCTAGTGGTAACATGTAACCCAGTACAACCTGCTTTATGTCCTGCTTCCTTGTAGGATACGCTTTTCTAGGCAAAGGCTAGGAGAACCCAACTCCGACTCAAACACCCCCTGCCTTGGGGTCTTGTTTGAGTAAAGGCTAGAGATAGTGTCTTGATAAAAATACTTATATTGGGTAGACGTTAAATGCATCCAGCTACTGTCTTGTAGAAGGCCTCTTAGGTAAAGACTTAGATAAAGACAGATTCTATCTGTTGACCAGCCCCTCACCCCTTCTTCATCTATTAGGGGCTGGCACAGATGTATTTATAATATATTGTTTTCAGTTTAGGATGTTGAATGCTGGAACTTTTTGACTCAATGCATGGATTTGGCTTGTGTCTATTTTTATGACTAGGTATTTCATTCAATTATCTCCTAATGATGGTACAGCTCTAAAAATCAGTTTTATGGTTCTGAGCCCTCAGCTCTCAGAGAGGCTGATTCCATCAACAGCTGTAAAATATCAGAGTACTAACAGTACCATGTTGCGGATGGATGGTGCCTCTGTTCTTACTTTTGGTATGTTGAAGCCACATTTGGAGTCCTTTGTTATGGTTTAGGGTTTATTAATAGTAATGAGGCAATGGCTTGGACTATTATATAGTGTACTAAGTACTATCTGTGCTTTAAGTCTGTTCTGTGAAATTTAAAAATGACTAAAGTACCAAAAACAATAAAACTCAAGAATCAATTGCCATCACCAATTCTCTAAATCTATTGTTCACTAATATTCATGGTCTTCAAAGTAACTTTTTATCTGCTGAGTCTTATCTTTTGTAAAGTTCACCAGACCTACTTGCTCTTTGTGAGAATAATTTGAGTTCGGCTGTCTCATCTTGTAATCTTAGTGTTAATGGTTATCTTCCTTTAATTCGTTAAGACTCCATTAGTCACATGTTTGGTCTTGGCATTTACATTCGTAAGAATTCAACCATTTGTTGGGAAACTAGATTTGATTCCACTATTTTTTATGCACTTTCGTTCAGCACCACTTCACTCAATTGCCTTTCTCCTTGTTCTATATCGCTCTCCATCTCAATACTGCACTCTTTTTAGTGTTATAATTGATCAAATTAAGCAAGCCCTTTCTTTTTTTATCCTTCAGCGAATATTGTTGTTGTTGGTGACTTTAATGCTCATCACACTAAATGGTGTTGGTGACTCTGCAGGTGTTAAGGCCACAACTTTTGCCTTTTTTAATCTCGAACACAAATAGTCAGCTTTCCAACTTGCTTTCCAGACAATCTAAATCATTTACCTTCTCTACTTCACTTATGTCTTGTTTCTAATCTTAGTCAGTGCTTAGTTTCTCCACATTCACCTTTAGGTGCTTCTATTCATGGTTTGATCTCTCTAAAACTATTATCTCATTCTTCTTTATCATCAGAATCCCCTTATCATTGTACCTCTTACAACTACCACAAAACTGACTGGCTGTCAGTTTTATGGTAGTTGTAAGTCATGTTTTTCAGCCTGCTGGAAAGCAGGATCTGTTATCCCTATTTTCAAAAATTTTGGAGAGCAATCCGATTCGTCTAACTACCGTCCTTTCTGGGAGAGGACAGTAGTTAGTATACCGTCCCAGATAGGCTAAGGCTATTGTTCTTAACATTTCTAAAGCTTTTGATAAAGTTTGGCATGCTGGAAATTTACATAAGAAGTCAACACTCTCTGCTTGCTTGGAGGGGGCATTTGAGCTTGAAAAAGATCTCTCTTGTGCTCCAGTATGGGGTCCTCAGTGGCTGGTGAACTTTAACTCAGATAAAGTTCAATTTTTTCAGCTAATTTTTATCGCAATAATCTAGATCTTGATGAGTCATCTACCCTATTACGATTAACTCTTACTACTGATCTTTCTTGGAAACCATATATCAAAACTATTGCAAAATTAGCATCTGCTAAGGTTGCATCTCTTTATCATGCATGCCATTTTCTTACTCAAGACTATTCTTTATCTTTATAAATTTCAAATCCATCTTTGTATGGAATACTGTTGCCTTATTTGGGGCAGATCTTCCAATGATGCTCTTTGTTTTTTAAACAAGGTGCAAAAACACATTGTAAACATAGTTGGACCTGCTCTTGCAACCAACCTCCAGCCATTATCACATCATCATAATGTTGCTTCTCTTTCTCTTTTTTATAAATACTGTAATGAGCTAGCGTCTCTTGTGCCATCTACTAAAATTCATTCTTGTGTTACTTGTTATTCAATTAAGTCTCATTCTTTTACTGTGACTGTTCCTAAGTGCTCCAAAAACTCTTATTCGCCTAGTTTTTTTTCCTCAAACATCAGTCCTTTGGAATTCACTTCCTTCATCTTATTTTCTTGATTCATATTATTTGCAATCTTTTAAGTTGTCTGCTAATCTTTATTTTGCTCAATAACTTTCATCTTTTCTCTTCCAGTAACTTCCAACTCTAATAGTGGTTGCTTGCAGCCTTGTAATATTCAAGAAATAAAGTTATGCATGAAGATATGTGCTGATTGTATCACAAAAATTCAACAAAACTTATAAAAAAATCTAAAAACTTGAAGTTTGGTATTGCATATTTTTTAGAAAAAAAAAACAAAAAAAGTTTTTATAGCAACCAGTATTTAAGTTTAAAGAGGTTAAAAAAAAAATGTGGTTGAAATAAGACTTAAAAAACTTTAATGTATGACATATATAACATATTAAACATATATAACATCCTATAATGGCAATACACTTACTAAGTCCTCTACTTTATGTCTTTTAGAATTATGGTTAACTACTGACCTCTCATAGAAACCATCCTGCTCCCCATTTTCTTACTCCTGATTCCATTCACTACCTCTATAAATTTTTTATTTTAGATGTCTAAAAAACCTACCTCTATAAATTTCTTTTTTTAGACGTCTAAAACACGTCTGGAGTTGTCATATTTGAGCTACTTTTTCTAATGAGATCCTCTCTCATAAAGGAACAGTTACAGTAAAATAATGTAATTTTGATGAGAACTCACACAAGAGTTTTGATATATAGAACAAGTATAGATAACTTGCTTGAGCAGTAACCATGGTATTACTTGTAGAAAAGAGAAAAAGATGCAACCCTATGAAAATCAGGTCTAGTTACCAAAATAAAAGTTATGCATCAAAGTTGAATTTTTAATGTTGCTAAAGAAGCAAAGACTTGGATTACCAACTTAACTGATACATATAAACTACATTTTTTGTAAATAGAAGTTTTATGTATCAGTTAAGTATTATATACATTAACGACTTGGTATTAAATGCATCATTTATGTATTAGATTAATGAATTATATACAATAAAGATTTGGTAGCCATGTTTAATTTATTGACCTGTATAAAACTTTAAAACTTCATCTGACCCTAGTTTTGCACTTAAATCAGTATTGTAATTACATTGCTGTTATGCAAGTTTACTTTGACACCAGCTCATAATAAATAATTGCAAAATTGTTTGGCATGCTGTTAATAATTGAGTGTGATCCGGTTTTCAGCTTTTTTTGTTGGGAGCATATTACTTTTTTTCTTTTTTTTAAAAAGGAACATCTAAGTTTAGAGTATAATTTTTTAAATTATTTTGTATAAATTTATATTTACATTAGTTTCATTCATTTATTATTATACTGATTTTAAATATATAGTTTTTAATGCAAACCATTATTACACTCTTATTAGAATGTCCATCGGGAACTCCAGTTGCAATGTGCTCGTACATTCCCTGTGCAAAGGCATCATGTCCTGGAGACGCATCTGCAATGTGCAAAAATAATTTTTGTGGAGGTTGTAATGCAGTTTTTTATACAAAGACTGGTGAAAAAGCAGATTGCAAACCCAAAGGTTTATTTTTCATTTTTAAAAGCTTCTATTCTCTGAATTAATATGATTCGTTATTTCTTTTCATTTGTGCTTTTATTTTGTAAATGTATTAAATAGTTTATTATCTTAAATAAATTATTTTTGTATATGATAAAGTTTTAAAAAGTTAATTTTTTTTATAAAGTTTCTGAAGAAAAAAAGATAGAAAAGGTAAATGTAAATCGCAACAAGCAAGTTCCAATATCAGATAAGCAAGATTTCCAAGGTATTTTCTTTTCTAAATATTCTGTTCTGCGAACTTATCTAATTTGTGATCTGTGTATTTTTTTTTATTTTATTTTTTTGTAATTTCGTTAAACGGTTTTTAAAAAATGCTTTGTTTCTTTAATTTTAATTATTTTTGTATATCAAAGTTTCTAAAGTAAAAGAACAAGCAAACCACAACGAACAAGAGCTAACAGTTTCTGCGTCAGATGAACAAGAGGCACCAAGAGAGAATCTTCTTGCAAAAATTTCAAATCATAACAATTCAAGTGATCCATATTATCAGTCCGAAAAGCGACCTTGGGAAGACAAACCTGGTGGGTCAAAATATTTTTTTTCTTTTTTAATTTGGTATATTTCTAATATGAACAATAAATTAAAAGTATATTTAAAACTAATCTATTTAAATATTATTAATAGTATTTTAAATAATAAATATTGTTAATAATATTGTCTATTTATCTGTTTTAGGTGAAGAACATATAATTGATTCTTACTCCACTCCTCGTGCTTATATTAATGGTATAACTGGTAAAGTTGAACAACCTTTCATTTCTGTACCTTTGATAGTGGTTTTTGTTATTTCATTGCTCTTTCTTTTTGGTCTCATATATCATGTCAAATGTGGTCGACGAGGTAAACCAAAGAAAGTTGCGGTCGATGATGGAGACTACCTTATTAATGGAATGTATTTATAACGATTTCGTGAACTGGTATTTTCCGAGAGAAATAAATTAGTAATAAATATTTATTACCGTTAAACAGTAAAAAAAATGTTGAAAATACAAAATTCAATGTAAAATGTTGGCGCTTGAATTACTTATTTTAATCTGATGTTGGGCAAAATCTTTATTATTCTTATTTAAGACTTATTTATTTAGTTACAGCTATTAAATACTTTTGTGACTTTTTTTTGTGAGTGTGTGTGTGTGTTTATATCTTTGTTTCTATTTCGTGTATTTTTTATATATTTTCGTTATTCATAAACTTTCAATAAATAGTTTCAAACTTTTAATAAATAGTTTGACAGTAATAAATCTAATGTTTTTCTTCGTTTTTCTTTAAACAAAATTGTTTTTCCATAAAAATTTTCATTTAAATCTTTAATTCTTCTTTACTAATGATATTGAGTAATTCAGCATGGCTCTAATTTTTGTATTATTTTCATGATATAAGTTGTATTAACCAAAATCTGCGATGGTTTTTGTCAGATAGTTTAGCTGAGAATAACGTGTTATAAGACTGTTTCCTTGACAACATCCGCCAATATCATGGCACTGATTTGCCTCAGTTACACAATTTTTTTTAAAGGTTTAAGCACGCACTGCATTGGATATGGAGTAAAACGTTTCGAAAGAACCATTTAATGATAATTATGGAGATTTTGTTAATAATTTTAAAAGTGGTTGTTTGGCAGCATTTCCATTTTTCATGATGCCTTCTCTCACAATCCATATTTTAATAAATACTTAATATTTCTGTTTAAAATATAAAATAGAAACTAAAGGTGATATTGAACTAATTTTGTTTTAGGTAATGAAAAAAATTAATTCTTAAATTTTTACTTTTAACAAAATAATTTTTTGTGAACCAAACCTTACATCTTGATTAATAAACTAAAACATAATTGTATATAAAAATGTTATAAAGCATAATAACAAAAATGTAAACAAGTATGAATAACTAGTAACTAGGGGAGATGGGGGCGCATTGATCGCCGTAGCAGTGTTTTGAAAATTGCGCAGAACCTGAAAGAGATGTAAAAACTTATTAATTACGAAACACATGTAGAACTATCTGGCTTTTGGAATATATAAATATTTTGATTTAAAAAAATGATAAACATGAATAATTTTAACTTTTAAACAACCCTCTCAAAAGATCAATGTACCCCAAACTATGGGGTACTATGATCTCCGACTTGGGGCACATTGATCTTATATGCGTAATATTATCTAAACGTTTAACACTTCTATAACTAAATCTTGTAAATAATTTAGTCAAAGGGTAATATTGTATAACATATAATACATCTAAATTTTTTAATTATTTTTTAAATATAGCAGTTAAACCCACTAGTCTAATTTTTAATTCAAAAATGTATAAATCACAGCAGCTATAAGCTACCCGCTTTATATACGTTTAAAACTTTACAACAACTTGAAATTTATAAGAACTGAAATATAAAGACTGAAATAAGAATACAACTTTTAAGTTTACAAAACTTGTTAAAAGTACAATATTTTGATTAAGAATATTTCATCATTTGTGAAAGTCAAGTTGTGAAGCAGCTTTTGGTTTACATTGTTTTTTATTCCTAAGCAAGTAATTCTTAGTTTCTTTCTTATCTTTTGTGGAGACTTTTTGTTGATTTTTGGTTTGCTTCAAAATTTTCTTTTCTTTTGACAAACGAATTTCATTTCTGACAGGAGTATCAGTCAAGATCCTTGTTTTTAACTGCCTAACATTTTTTTTCTGGCAGATGCTTTTGGGTAAGGTTTTAAAACCTTACCCAAAAGGTTTTAAAACCTTACCTTTTTGGGTAAGGTTTTAAAACCTCAGGTGAGATTATAGAAGCAACACTTGTTGACACTTTGTTTAAAATACTTGTTTCAATATTTACTATAGTTATTTCAGACTCTATGTGATTAACATGTGCTGGTATCATTTCAGATTCCATGTTGTTGACAGGAGTGATAGTAACTGTATCTGGAGCAGCTCTATCTGTAACTGATGATGGTAAATATTCGTCATCTTTGAAAATTTCAGAATTGAATGGCTCAATGCCAGCTACTCTAAATCCTGTCTGTATATTAGATGGTGAGAAAGCTTTTGTATACGGTTCTCGAACTATTGAAACAATATCATAAATGGTCATTGGTCTTGGGTTTAAAACCATCCAATTATCACATGCAGAATTGTAAAACCTTTTCAATGGTCCAAAAACAGTTCTATCTAATGGCTGCAATTTATGGCTGCAATGGGGAGGAAAACTTATCATTGTAATTCCGTGTTGAATTGCAAGCTCCAAGCCTTTAACAGAAATATGACTTTCATGACTGTCGAGAAGTAACAAAACTGGAGATTCCTGAGAACAGTTTGAATATTTAACAAAATGTTTAATCCATTCTATGAAAATTTCTGAGTTCATCCAACCAGAAGGATTTGCAAATCCCACACATCCAGGAGGTCCTTCCTTAATCATGTAATCATGAAACTTTACCCTAGGAAAAATAAATAATGGAGGAGTGGAATTTCCAATAGCATTGGAGGCACAACATGCAGTTACCAATGTTCCTCGTTCTGCAGATGTGATTCTTCCAACTTGTTTGCTTCCTCTACCAGCTAAAACCTTTACCGGCTTTTGAACGGTTGTTAAACCAGTTTCATCAACATTATATATACAGTTAGGATTATATTTATATCGATTTCTTACCGTTTTAAGATTTTGAAAAAACTCTCTTACAGTGTGTTTGTTAAAAGCTGTTGATCGAGCGAAGCTCGTTGCTTCAGGTGTTCGTAGAGACAACTCTGGTTGTCTTTTCATAAAACCTTGCAACCAATCAATGCCTGCAATTTTATTTTTGATCCATGATGATGGGCATATCTTATTGTTTTTTAAAGCAAATTCATATGCCAATAATCGCGTTGACCTAGTTGAAAGGCCATAGTTCATTTTTGATGCAATTAGTAAATAACTTGATAAACTTTTTTCATCTTCTGCTGTAAAAACTTGTCTATTGTTGTAGTTAGGCTTGAAAGCTTCATTTGGATTAAGCCTCTTTTTACGACAATATCTTTTTATAGTCATTCTATCTATGTTAAACTGACGTGCTACAACATTCAGTTGTGTTCCTTCTAAAACTTTATTAACAGCTACTTTCATTGTTTCACTTGGTATAGCAACTTTATTTGTTTTTTTAATTCTATTTCTAACCATTTTAAGATCTGTAAAAAAATATATCAATAAAAACATATGTTTTTAATAAATGCTAATATTTAACATAATAATATTATGTTAAATATTTTTTAATTATTATGTTAAATATTATTCTTTTGATATTATAAAATAATAGTATTATTATTACTAGCTTATAACATAAGTAGATTTAAAAAATGAAATGCTAAAAGCTATTGTTTGTTTATATATAGTTTTTTTTTAAATTATAAATACGATTCCATTCGTTTAACTGTATTGCTTATAAACAAAAACATGGGGCACTTCGTCTTCTATGGGGCACTTTGATCCTCCGATCAATGGGCCCCGCATAGTCAAAGATCAATGTACCCCAATAGGTATAGGTAACATATTGATAGCAATATCTACTGTATAAATTGCAGCCAAATAAAAATTATATATTATATTATACACCTAACACTTACAAATTTAAAATAAAATTGTTGTTAACCCATACAGACATCTAAATAAAAATATATTTGAATTATAGTATGATTTAAAAAAATCACTTTTTATGACGAAAAACAATATTTTCTTTATTTTTTTTGACGCTGATAACCTTATGAAAAAATATTACGAATAATCAATTAGGAAAGCATAATGGTTAATTAAATTGCAACCTCACTTCTAGTAAGGCAAAAATGAACGAGTAAAAGCCAAAAGATCATACTGCCCCGGCGATCAATGCGCCCCCATCTCCCCTATTACCCACGTGTTTTTTCGAAATTTTGGTTGGAACTCTTTTCCATGTCTTGAATGTATGACAGGGTGCATTGAAAAACAGATTTTTTTTTTAAATTGTCTTGTAATAGCTCTAAATATATGCGATATAATAAAATATCACTGGATTAACAAAAAATTTCGGAAAAAAAATATTTTCAGAGGTGCCCCAAGTTTCTTGAACATTTATAGGGCCCCTAATATTCCAGGAAAAAAAAATCTTCAAATTTAGGTCAACCTGGTTCTCAAAAAAAGTGAAATTTTATAAAAAGTTTGAAAATAATAATTGTTTTATAAAAAAACAACAAAACAAAAACATCAAAAAACTTGTAAAAATGCATTTTTTTATTTTAGTGAAAAAGTTATAGTTAATATGCAATAAAATTCAAAATAATAATTACATGAAACAAATATTATTTTTGAACTTTTTATAAAATTTCGCTTCTTTTGAGTACCTGGTCAACCTACTTTTGTATAACTTTTTTTTTCAAAAATATTAGGGACCCTGTAAATGTTCAATTGACCTCTACAAATATTTTTTATTCCAAAAATTTTTTATTTAGAGCTATTACAAGACAGTTTTGAAAAATTTCTGTTTTTTAATGCACCCGAGGTGTGTGGACAAGCGTCATACCTTCTTGAATCTGTCATGATTGAACCATACAGTTCTCTAGCGTCACTATATTGGCGTGTTAGTTGAGTTAACCTGTATAAACGTTTACACACACCTACTTCGTTAAAATTGCAGCAGCCTCAAATACCAACATTCCCACCACATGTAACCTTAGTTCAACTATACTATTCAGATTTAAATCTTTATAAAATTAAATTATAAATTTAAATCTGAATAGTATAGCTGAACCAAGGTTGCATGCGGTGGGAATGTTGGTATTTGAGGCTACTGTAAATTTTCAGTGATGAAAGTAACTTTAAATTAATAAATAGTTGAATCTATTTATTAATTTAAAATTACTTTCACCACTGAAAATTACTTGTCTTCACTTTTCGAAAGACCACCTTATTCTTCCTCACAACTACACAACTCGGTCTTACAAGCCAATCTCTGCATTTTCAAGCCAATCTTGGGTTTTCTAATAGTTGCATATACACTTATCTTTTTCCAAAGTAAGTTGGACGAAAAATAAGACTTTTTCTTGCGTCTTTTGAATTGCTTTGACCCTGCATGATGTTGGATTCCACTTGTAGTATTAAATGTTTTTAAGAAAATTTTTTAACACAGTTCTCTAAAATTTTATTTTTTTATCTTTCTATAAAAACTAAACTGGCTTAGAATTTAATTTTATAGATGAATTAAACTCATCGATGAAATTTAAATCTGATCAATGAATGTGAATTTGGTTGAGAATAGTAAAAAAAAAAAATTTGATCAAGTTGTTGCTCTCACGTTTGGGGTAGTTGCAACCAAAATTTTAACATTTTTTGTTCTCATGCTCTAATCACCGCAAATTTTTGCGAAAACATTCTGATTTGGCATAAATACAAACGTATAAATGTTTGGAATTAGCTCCATGTCTGGAAGTAAGCTTTCAAACATCAAAAAATGCTCCACCCACCCCTGAATATTAGCAAACAAAGAATATTGTTAAAGAAGAAACGGTAGTCAGAAGACTTGAAAATATGTTGGTTGCATGATTCGGAAAAACATGATAATTGGAGAGAGTTTCAAAGCAATAATGTGCAAAAAAAAAATGATTAAGAAATTAAATAAAAGTTTTTAGGGCATGATAAGACAGGTACAGTAAAAGAATGCGACTTTGCTAAATGATAAGTCAAGCAAAAATGAGTTTTTGCATTTACAATGTGGTTTTTGACCTTAATGAGAAGAAGAAGAAGAAGAAGAAGAAGAAGAAGAACATCATTAATAGAACCAGCCTAAATATGACAATAGTATACCAGATAGGGAAGAATAAGTAGTTTGTAGAGATGAATGGAATGGAATTAGGAGTAAGATGACGGCAACAACGATTAAGAGAAGCAACTTTAGCAGATGCTAGCTTTGTAATTTATTGTGGTTTTCAAGAATAGTCAGTATTGAATGATAATCAAAAACAAGGTAACAAAGACGACTCAGTGAGAGTGTTGCCATTTATCGATATAAAAATGTCAATAATTTTAAGATAGTTGTTTGCAGTAAATAACTGAGTTTTTTGGAGTAAATATTCACAACCACTACTAGCCCCAAGCTAGTAGTGGTCGTGAATAAAAAAAATATAGTACAAAAGAAATGGCTATAACAAGATTCATTAAAAATTTATTTTGGCTAACAACGAGCCATAAAAAGAAGAAAGTATAACCTATTTTTACATTATATTGGCAGTAATAACAATACAGTAAGAAACAAATGTGCCTTTAAACAAATAATATAAACTAATAGTGAGGGTCACTGTGTACTTCGTGTACATAGGCGTTTTAGAAGTGAATTTTTGCTTTCAACTTTTTCTTTAGGTTAAAACTAAGAAGAAAAAAATGGGTGCCAGAAAATTTTCACATTTAAGGTCGAGGCCCATAGATTTTTCATTCCAACTTATTTATAAATCTAGATGAACTTTACTTACAGAACTTTTGTTAATGTAAATTTATGTTTAAAGCAATTATCTTTAGAATATTTGCATGAAGGATCATTTAATGGAATTTGAAGTTGTTTAATTCGTTTTATTTTTTATAATTACAAATGTCATTTTAAATGCTTTTTATTAAAAAGGCATATCTTTTTTTTAAAATCTCGAGGCTGTATTTGCATAGATACCATAATAGCATCACTTTTATATGTTTGTAAAAAAAGAAAAGCCATACCCCCTCCCCCCAATCAAGGAAAAGAATTCATCAAGTAAAATCAAAAATGATTTAAACATTTTTACGACTTATTAGGTATAGATAAAATTTTATTTTTTTAATAAAAAGATCATTTAAATAACAAAACTGTGATAAGTAAAACTAATAAAATTTGATAAATATATTACTAATAAATATTCTTATAAATATAAATATTAGTCTTTTATATCGGACGTATTAGATTTTATCTCTTGCTCCTTGTCACTACAATCGAGAATAGCGATGTTTATATACCCTGTGCATTTACACATATTCGTACAGGCAAAGTCGTTTTTGTAACACTTGCACCTCTTTGTACTGCAATCACCACCACATCCGCAAACACTAAATTTAATTAAACCCAATGGGCAAGGAAGATAACCTGAAAATATTGGATCATGGGATTCATTGATCTCCCAGCCAAAGCCTTCAGGAGATAGAAGTTTTTGTAAAATTTTGTGAGTTCTTCTTAACATTAGACATACAAAATGAGTTCTGAATATTTTTAGAGCGCTCATGGTTATGTAGACCAATCAAAATTCAGCGTAGCAACGAGGATAAAGCTGTTGGGATTTCAAATCTAGTGAAGTTACCCGTAAACTTCCACTTCGGTTCCTTCAAGAACATTAAACACACTACTTTTGCAGCTTAATAAACTGTTGAATAATCATCAGTGACGTTGGAATATTCATCAACTGCTATTTCTTGCAAATCTTTAGTGAAAAATAGCTCAGGTTCTCGTTTCGAAGGAAAATTATATTTTCATGTTTCAATCTTCATGTTTTCTTCAGGTCGTGAAATTCCAGGTATATTTCTTTTTATGAATTCATAATATAAGGTTTAGAATTCCCTTCATTGATAGTATCATTAGCTCCAATGATATTGTTATAAGTTTTATTAATATCGTTCATGTCTAACATAATACTCTTTTTTTGTTGTTGTTTTTTTTATCTATTCAAAATAAGTTTTACAATATAAGGATGAATAAAATACATAAGTACATATAGTAAAAATTACAAATTTTGTTAATGTTACAATAAGAATGCGGATTCTCGCAGAAGATCATAAGATCTTGTCATCGAGAACCGCCTAAACAGATTTTAAATAAAAAATAATCCTTTAATAATTCATATATAAATATTCACTCATAAATACAAATACAAAGGTAAGATTTTCGTATATATAAATTACGATAAAAGATTTCTTATTAATAACAAACAAAACAAACTTAAAAATATATAAGAATGTTTTCAATTAAGAAAAGAATTTTTTTCAATTTTCTTTTAAATATAAAAAAGTTCCATTCTTGACAAAAATCAAAAAAGTTTTAATACTACTTTGTTCCATAAAAATGCTCCTCTATATGGAATACAAAATTTGATGTGCAAATTTTACATTTAAACATAAAACACAATACATTAAAAATATTAAATAATAAATATATTAAGAATATTCATTTCGTTTAAAGGAGGCTCAGCATAATAAAAACGATGCTTAAAACTAATAAGTCGTGCAGCATGTTTCTGTCGGCGATAAAGTGGTTCTAATTTAGTTTGCTAATACTACTCCAAGCCGCATTAGCATAATTTAGATGGCGATGAATAAAAGTGGTATAGTGGTAGAGTGGTATATCTGAATTAAGTTATGTTTACTTAGCATGCTTCTTGTCTTGAATAGTTTTTCTATACTTTTAGAAATTTTAGAGGATAAGTTTTCAATGTGTTTTTTCCATGTCAGATTTTCATCAATAACAACCTCTAAAAAATTTGTCACCTATAATAAGAGCAGGCAATTCACTTGGTAAAAGATGTTTTTTGTAGTATGTATGAAAAAGAGACTATTTTATTTGTTGAATATTAGGAGAAAGCTTATTTAATTTAAATCATTCAGAAATTTTAATTATTTCTATGTTCATATTTTGAAATAGTGTAGTTATGTTACTACGAGATAAAAAAAAGTTCGTGTCGTCAGCAAATATAATTATCATTAAATTAGATGCTTTATAAAGATCGTTTATGTAAATAAGCATTAGTAGAGGTCCTAAGACAGACCCTTGAGGAACTCCGCATGTTAAATCTAACAAATTTAATTTCGATGATACGTCATAATGAACAAATTGGTTTTTATTGCTTATATAACTTTTTAAAAGCTTCAAAACATTGCCAGAGATTCCATAATATTTAAGTTTTTTGAATAGAACTTTATGATCAATCGTATTGAAGGCTTAAAATTGCCTAGAGCAAATTTAGAATTTTCAAAAGATTCAGTAATAAAATGTGTTATTTGGAGTATAGTGTATTTTTCTTTAAATCCATACTGATTTTTGTATAGGATATTATTTTGAGAAAGATGATAAAAAATTTTATTATAAAGAATTCTCTCTATAATTTTTGAGAAAACAGAGAGAACAGATATTGGACAGTAATTACTAACATTCAGTAAGTCTCCTCCTTTAAATATTGGTGAAAATTTAGCTAAGTTTAATGCATCAGGAAAATTTCCTTGCTGAATTGAACATTTAAATAATTTAAAAAGGATATTTTTTATGATATCATATGAATCAATATTTATGCTTCCATTGATATCATCAGGGCCGACTGCTTTATTTAACTTTAGCATTTTAAAAGCTCTATCAAATTCATCAAAAGACAATTCAAAAGAACTTAGACAAGATACTAAAGAAAAAATACATCTGTTTATTATTTTGTTTATGCTTGAAATTTTTTTTTGCTAAATTTGGTTCAACAAAGGTAAGAATTCATTCATTTTATTAGCATTGGATCATATTTGGAAAATATTTTATTATCAATTTTAATTGCTTTAGGTTAAGAGCTAGCATTCAATTTCTTACTCCCTGTATTTTCCCTTTAAACTTGCTGTGTTTGCTTTGAATTCTCTTTATACTTTTCTAGTAAATTTATGTACCGTAACATGGGGTTACTTCAATCCATTTATTGCGATTTTTGGTTTTAACGTTCAATTTTGTTCTATTCAAAATTGTTTTTTCAATCTTTTTTTTGTTCAAATTATTGATAAAGATATCAACCTTTAATTCGAGCTAATTAATTTATAAAATAGATTAAAAACAGATACAGTTTTTAGTTTTTCAAAAAGTGGCCTAATGTTACCCTGGGTTGATGTTTCTTTAGGTCATGTATACTTGGTGTGCTGTTGTGTTTCATTTACATTCAAATTACTTAAATAATTACTTTTATAATGTTAAGACAAATACTTAAGAAAATATCTCCAAATTGTTAAAAAAAATGTCCTTTGATCTATGTAAAGACAAGAAAAAAATTTTTTGCGCTTGAATATTGAAGGTCCAACGTCTGAACGATTGTCATTCAAATGGCTGATAAATGCTTTAGAAATAAGACATAGATCAACAGATGATCGATCCTGCAGTGGCAGGATCGATCATGTGTTGATCTATGTCTTGATGATGTTGGATCGATCATCTGTTGATCTATGTCTTAGCTATTTTTAGTGACCTAAAATAGGCAACATCTAGAGGCTGTATCAAATACGATGAGTTATCAGCAGCCCGATAGCGTTTTATATTGGGTGCCAAACGCAAAGTGAGCATAGGGTGCTTTTTTAAAAACATTTTACTCCATTCTAGTCCTGGAAAATTATTTATAAACTGTGGAAAAGTTTTATTTTGCGAAGTGAGGTAATTTTTTGCAATAAACCTAAAATCTAATTCATCCACAGGAAATCCAAACTCAGACACTGCCAAGATGTGAGCAAAAAAAGCTGATTCTTCCGAAGAAGTAAATGCTGTAGAATTTCCGGGGTTTTGATTATGTTTTAGCTTTAGTTTATTTTGTATGGTAGTTCTACATATGCCAAAATGATTTGATGCTTCTCTCTGGCTCATTCGACCTTCATTAATAGCAGAAAAGCACTGTTGGAGCTTTTTTAGAGAATAATCTGCATATTTTCTGGAGCCCGGTCTTCTAGTATACATTTTTGGCATTATCATTAGCTGGAATATAAATCAATCATTATATTTTACAAACAAAAAAATACTGCTTACAACATAGTAAAATTAATGCAATACTATTTTTATAAAAAGGAAATGCAAGGAAACCTTTTTGAAGAGACTATGAAAAGAGAGTTTTGTGAGGGGGTTGTGCAAATAATACAACACTAATTAATATAATAATATAACAAATAATATAATTAAAAAAAACAACAACAACAGGCAAAGAACAACTAAATAAACAAAAGATAAAATCGTTAATATATAATTATTCATTGTATAAATATAATATCATTATAATATTATATATATACAGTCATATATATATAATATTATAACAATATTATATTTATTAATAACTTTAATTTACCATATTTTTTTAATATCAATGATAATAATAATAAAATAATAAATTAATTTTTGAGCTTTTTCAAAATTTTCGCCAAATTGTTAAGAGGAAAACGGAAGCTCAAAATGTCTATCTATAGATTATTTTTAAACAAAAAATCTAAAAATTATTTTTTAATTATTAATAAACACAAATAAATGCACATTTTAGTCATTTTTTTGAACCAAATAAAATTTTCTTAAATCCCTCCGTTTGTTAATTGTAATAAAATCCTTGATTGGCGGAAATTTTGATAGGAGGAAGTTTTCCTAAACTGATTGCAACCGAACCACCTTTATTTTTAATTCGACACTATTTAATTGCTTCTTCTTATTGGTTACAATTCATGTTAATAACATCTCCTAAAACATCCTGATTTGTTGGTTGGTTTTACTATAAGAATAAAAGGTTTTTCCATTTCTCATTTATTCTCTACTTTAAGAAAATATCAAAATACACTCTGGTGTTCACGCTTTACTTTAGTAAACACACTTTAGTTTTATTTATCTAATTCTAAACTAACTCAATTTGAGTGTATTTAAATACACTAAAAACATTATACCATGCGGGATACGGATGTTTGTGCCGTGGTCTGCACCATTAGTGTGGATGTACGGATATGCACCATGATGCCCAGATGGTATGGTGTACGTTAGTAAAAGTGCGTTTAAATATTTAAAGGTAAAAATACAAGAAGAGAATTAAAGGGTGTTTTTAAAGAGAATGGAATGGTGGAGGGTGTTTTTAAATAGTGGAATTAATACAATTTCTTTTAGAATATTAATTTAATAACATTAAGAAGAAGTTTCATTCACCAAGCATTTCGAGGGTTTATTTTTTTATTTTATTTTCGTCCTTTGAAATAAACTTTACAATGTTTTTCAACATAACAATATAAAGTTTTGAAAAATTCCAACTGGAGCTGGCAGAAGACATGGTCTTATCATCCAGCCCCGTTGTTAAAAATTTAGATATAATCTTATATATAATACACATGCATAATAAACCGCATACTTCATAAATGCATAATAAACTGCATATTTCATAAATGCATATAAACTTTTTTTTTATTTACTTTTTTTTTTTTTTAATTTTTTTCTTAATTTTTTAATTTTTATTTTTAATCTTTTTAATTTTGTAATTTTTTTTTTTTTTTTTTTTTTTACGTCAATATAATAACATAACTTTGAAATCCATTGAAGAAAATACATATTGAAAAAACAAAATAAAAACGTATTATATAAGATATTAAATAACTAAGGTTAAATAAAGGCTTTTAAAGTAAGTTAATAATTGTTTATAACCAAAGTTGAATGTGTTGTTTTGCTGTACGTTTAAAATGTAGAGTGGAAGTTATAGTCTTTATATTACTTGTTAGAATCGAGTTCCACAATCGTGGCCCTCGGCAAGATATTGAGAAGTCAGCTTGTTTTAACAAAGTTTTTGGTATAACAAAGTTGTTAATTGAGTACTTAGTTTGGTATTTGTGGTTTATAGAAATAAATTGATATTGGAAAGTGTTTGGTAGTAGATTCTTTAACTTAAACAGTTGTATGTTAAGAATATTTACTTCGAAGACATTAAGCATTCCAAGTTCTCTTAGTAGAGGTTTGGTACTGGTGTACCTGTTTGCGTTTAATATTAGGCGACATGCATGTTTTTGTTTTTTGTAAATTGCATTTAACTTTGTTGGATAAGTACTCGCCCAGATTATGTTACAGTAATAGATGCAGCTGTGAATAAAAGAGAGTTAATATTTTTTAAACAAGTTGTATTAAGAAGATGCTTTAATTTATACATAATTCCAATAATTGTAAATATTTTCTTTTCCACTTTTTTGATATGATCACACCAGCTAACACTTTCATTAAGAATTATAATCAAAAAGTTGATTAGTTATTCTTTTTTAAGTTTAGTTTTGTCGATAAGCCGTTTAGGAAGTTTTAAGGGGAGGGTGTCTGAACCAGAAGATTTTGTATAAAGAATATATTTGCTTTTTTCTACGTTTAGCGAGAGTTTGTTGGCCTTAAACCATTTGTTAAGATTTTCTAGTTCTTGATTAACCGTATTAAACATAAAGTTAATGTTTTTGTGGCTAAAAAATACTTGCGTATTGTCAGCAAAAAGAACAAAAGCTGAGTTTATTGGCAGATGAGAAGATATCATTAATATAAACAAGGAATAGCAATGGAATTATAAATAGAATTGAAAATAGAATTGATCCTTGCGGGACCCCACAGGTAATACTTTTAGGTTGTGTAACAGTATTGTCGTACGATAATGCTTTTTTTCGATTATTAAGGTAGGAGCAAAACCATTTTAAGTTGTTGTTTTTATTCCATAATTACCTAGTTTATACAGAAGAATCTCGCGGTCAACAGTGTCAAATGCTTTTGAAAGATCAAGGAATACCTCTAGAGTGTATTTTTTTTTATCAAAACCATTTAAAATTTCATTTACAAGTTTGACTGCAGCGTGTTCTGTTGAGTATCATTTTTGAAACCAATACTAATCATTATTTAGGAGGTGATAATTAACTAGAAATTTATAGAGTCTATTGTGCACTATGCGCTCTATTATTTTCGAAAAACAGGGTAAAATAAAAATGAGTCTATAGTTAGAAGCCAAAGAATTGTCCCCGCTTTTAAATACTACTTTAGCCATCTTAAGCTGTTCAGGAAATATCCCGTGATTTAAAGACATGTTGTAAATATGCAGAAGAGGGTGTTCAATAATATCGTAGACACTTTTTACGGTAATCGCGCTAATGTCACCAAGCCTGGGTTTTTATTTTGTTCTAGGGAACTAAAGGCGTATTTTATGCTCTTCCATTACGAGATAATTTGTTTCTAAATATGATTTAAAACTTGTTTTTCAAGGAGTTACTTTGTCAGCAAGTTTTTTCCCAATTTTTTTAAGAAATTGTTACATTTTAGTTTAGGGAACATCTTAGTTGTATCTTTTTTGATTCCTGTAACCTCCGTGTTTTTTAAGTGTTACCGATATTATTATCTAATAAATTGCAATAATAATTTTTTTTTTATTGTTTCTTTAAAGTTTCAAATAAATTTTTATATTGTTTATATATTATATAATATTGTTTATATATTTTTTTATTTTTATTGGTCTTTTTTTTCAGAAACTTTTCATAGAGTTTTTTTTTTTTTAGAAGATTTGATAAGCCCATTTGCCATCCTAGGACTTTGTAAGTTTTGACATTAGTTTTCCTTTCAATCTTTGGAAACATTACTTCGTACAGTCTTAAAAATGTGTTTGAATGATATCGTCAGCCGTATTTGTGTTTTTGCAATTTGTAATCTGACCCCAGTTTTCTTTTAATTAGCCGCTTCGAAACTTAGTTATATTTTTTACATTTATTTGTCTTTTAATTACAGTTATTGTTTCTTTTTCTTTTCTTTTTTATTGTTGAAATGGCTTAACGAAAAAAAAAATTGGAAAGTGGTCACTTGTGTCAGATCTTATTATTCGGCTTTGAATGTTGCACTTTATAGAATTGTTTGTAAAGATGTTATCAATAAGGGTTGCGGTTTGTCGAGTTACACGTGTCGGCTTATTTATTAAAGGTACTATGTTTACTGAAGGAGGTTATTTAGAAATCGTTCGGTAGTATTATTAAGTTTTATTTTTAAAAAATCCATATTAAAATCTCCCATTATGTATATTTGCTTGTGTTTAGTTAGTTTTATATAATGAGTTAAATGCTTTTCAAAAGATTTTATATTGTTACCAGATGGTCTATATATTGCAATTATAAACGTGTTTGTTTCATCTTGGTTTATTAATTCAACCGTAAAAAGTTTGCAGATTGCGTTTTAGTACACTCAAGTGTTCTAGCTTTTTGAATTGAAGAGTAATTTGAAAATTTGAGTTTAAGACATCATTGTCTCTACACCATGTTTCTATAAAACATATTACCTTAAATTTGTTATTTATGTCATGTAATATCGCTTTAAAGTTTTAAAATTTTTTACTCATGCTGCGTTTGTTTAAGGTCAGCGCTGAGAAAGCAGATTGTGACGCTTTTATAAAACAAGATGCTTTCTTATTACTATAATAATTAGAGTTAAATTTTAAGTTTTCAGAAATCTTTTTGTCCGGGTTATTAGTACTATTCAGTAAAAGAGTGTTTTCAATATCAAAATTTTCAAAATATAGTGTTTCAGTTGTTTTGTCTGTCGATGCCATAATAAATATTTGCAACCGAAACATAAAAATATACGAAACTTTATAACAATAATAATAAAAAAAGCAACTTTTTTTAGATATTGTTTAATTTATTAATTTTGTCATACCTGACAATGACGTTTTTGTCGTTTTGTTTCCTTCGTTTTACTCCCAAAAACAATTTCTTTCTAATGATCGCTGTTCCCTGTGAATTGTCTTCATTTACATATATATTAAGACCCTTCTGTCGATTCGTTTCTTTTAAAATTTTAGATTTATCCTTGTACCTAAATAGCTTCATTGCAATTGTTCTAGATCTTTTTTTTTACTCCTGTACGATGTGCCCTTTCGATCTCAGTTCCTTCAACGGGTAACTTTTCAGATAAGAACTTCAGGATCTTTTCTTCCCATGTTTCATTTTTACTTTCAGGTATGCTGTCAATTATTAGGTTGTTTCGTCTTGACCTATCTTCAGCTATTCTGGACTTTTAGCTGATTATTTTGATCATCTTTCATTGGTATCTTTAGCGCATTTGAATTTTGTCTCTATTATTTGTTCTTGAAAACTTATGTCTTCTTTTAGGTCTTGCATGTCTTTTTCTATTATTTTTGTTTTTGAATGGCTATCCAATGTTTTACTTTCAACAGTATCCAAACGTGCATTGAATATTTCTAAATTTGCACTTACGATATCAACAAAAACATTCTCCTGCTGTTTCCGCAATATTTCCATTTCTTTTTTATATTCATTAAACATTACCGTAAGCAGTTCTTTATTTTTTTAACTGTAACTGTAACTGCCATGTTCAATTTTATCAGTATATGCAGATAAGAAATTTCTTTTTATAATTTGTTTTTTGTGTTTTTTTTTCAATTTGACTTATTGTAAAAAAAAACGCGTCCGTTCGCCGCTCGAGCGTGTTTCTATTTTTTATTGGATCCTTTATCTAGTACTGTGTTGTAGAATATAAATAGTAAAGACAATAAGTGAAAAAAAGTTTAAAGTAAATTGAGCAGTTGTGGCGCAGTGGTTAGAGTGCTTGCTTTAGATGCAAAAGATCTTTGGCTCGAAGCTCTGGGCACATTTTATGTAATTTAAAATAATTTAATTTTAGGCCTCCATGCCTATAGTTAGTAAAATTAAAATTAATTATGTAGTTATAATTAATGTATGTAATTAGTTTAAAGGTAAAAAAAAAAGAAGGTGATTTAAGGGTGTTTTGAAAGAGTGTTAATAGTAGAATTGATACTATTCCCGTCAAAATATCAATTTAATAACATTAAGAAGAAGTTTCATTCACCAAGCATTTTGAGGATATTTTACCTAGTACTGTGTCGGGGAATAATAAAAGTAAAGACGATAAGTGAAAAAAAAAGTTTATAGTAAATTGACCAGTCGTGGCGCAGTGGTTAGAGCGCTTGCATTAGATGCAAAAGATCCAGGGTTTGAAGCTCTAGACACATTTTAGGTAATTTAAAATAATTTAATTTGAGGCCTCCGTGTCTAGAGTTAATAAAAATAAAACTAATTATACGAAATTACACGTTTTTTATAGGAATCAAGAAATTTTCAAAATAAAAAATATCGAAGAAGTTAAATCCAAATTGTTTATCAAGTCTTATAGTTAAAATCAATTATTTATAGTTAAAAATGCTTTTGTCATACTTCTATGTGCCTTTCATTATCTGATATAAGCATATAAAGAAGTCATAGCCAAACTTTGTTGATTGAATTATTTTTAAATTTGATTTACTTCAAATGCTAATGTATTTTTATTGCGCTTAATTTGTATTTTTTTATTAATAAAGTCTATTTTTAAAATGGTATAGTAAAGTTTAAAAATAATATTTTAAATATTTTTGCCCTTTAACTTATCTTGTCAATGACAACATTAAATTTGTGAGTCAACTTAGATTTTATGTTCAGAAAACATTAAACTTTTGACCCAACTTCAATAATATAATTCTAAAACTGATTTTTTCTTTGTTATAGGATTATTATTAATAATTATTGAGTTGACGTGACGAGAATTGTTCAATGTCTTTACAAGGAGAATAGAAAACGTCTTGTAAAAAACTTGGAAACGTGAAAACAGTGTAAAAAACCTGGAAACGTGAAAACAGTGTAAAAAACCTGGAAACGTGAAAACAGTGTAAAAAACCTGGAAACGTGAAAACACGCCGGAACTCAAATTTACTGTATAAAATCATACATAAAAGTTTCTGCATTTTATGTAGAAACATGTATGTATGATGTGTTTTATATAAGAAATTTGTTTTACTTTGAAAACTGTTTGCAATATTATTTAAAAAAAAATATTGCAAACATTTTTTTATATTTACCGAATTGCAAGAACGAACATTTACCGAAATGCAAGAACGAGTATCAGAGATATCTTCGGGACCAACGTTTGGCAACATTACACATGGTCACTGTAGTATAATATGGGAATATAAGAAATTATCTAACCATATAAAGAATAAGAAATTGTGATTCAAATTGTAATTAGTTAATAAGATAAAAAACGAACCTAAAAACTTCTTCTTTTCGTATGCTAAATCGAAACTAAAATTAAACTCGAGTGTCAATTCAATACAAGACAAACAACAGCAATTTAATCACCAAAAAACGGCAATAGCTAATATATTTAACGAATACTTTTCAATCAGTCTTTACAAATAATATAACTAATGAGCTTCCTGAATTTGAGAACCGTTCCTTAAGTCAAGCAAACGATAGCGCAAATCTTCCATTTTGTTAAACCAAAATATTAAAGAAACTAGAAAAGTTTATTATTTGCAAATCGATCTGAACTGATGGCGTTAAGAGTCTGCATATCGTAACGGGTACATCAGTACGAACCGATAATTTGAAACAATGACCATATGAAACGATAACGATATCAAACGATATGAGTTTGTCTACGAAACGATAACTTACCGTTTGAAACTAACTGACTGGTAATTTATCGGTTGAAACGATAATATTGGCTTTTTTTTTTATCGGTTTATCGGAATACATAAAAATAACGAGAGAAACCGAAAAACAATGAAATATAAAATATGGATATTTTTTACAATATTCCAATTTTTTTTTCAAAAAAAATGCCAAACTTTAGTTCAAATATATTATGAATCTTCAAGTCGAGTCAAGATGTCGTTTTGCCTATCTTTACCAGTTTTACAAGTTAATACTTCCCAATTGTATATATTATTTAGATGTCTAACTTCACAAAAATTCCGTAAGAAAAAGTGAAGCAAGATAATAAAGTTTTTAATGCCGGTAGCCATTTTGTTTAAACTGACAATACTCCATTTTTGTTTTACTTTGATTTATCATTGCGTCATTTCAGGCTGGCAAAACAAACCTAGCTGGGCAAAAATTTGCTTCACTGCGGAAGCGCAAGTTAATCATCTAGTTAATAGATATCATTGATCCTTCTAGACCAATTAAATAGGATGTCAGCTGAAAACTTTGTTGATCAGCAAAAGTCAAAAATGTCGGGAATACTGTCTTCAAAATGTAATTAGCGTGTTAATGTATGTAAGGTAATAATGTGTGTCGGTGTTAACGCATGTAAGGTCTTAATGTATTTAATGTGTCAAAATGGCGCGGTTGTAAAACTGCATAAAAAGGGATTGTAATTTGTAAATTATATGATTCGTAGTCAGATGGGAAAAAACATTTTTGGGGAAAAGTTAGTTGGACAGAATTATTGTCCAGATTCTTTTTTTTTTTTTGTGAAGCAAAAGATTCTTTTTCTTATTTAGTTTAGAAGTTTGATGTTATTAGTCAGTTGCATCATGCCGCGTCCAAGAACGGAAATCTGGAACTTCTTTGAAGAAGAAGTGACTCAAAGTGCAACTGGTTAAAGAGTCGTCCAAGCAAAGGGCAAGCTCTGTCCGGCAGTTGTCAAGGTTGCAGGTCATAACATTTCTGGGATGAGGTCCCATCTTTTTAGAAAGCACCCAGTTGAATTTTCCCAGATTGAATAAGACAAGTCAGAGAAGAAAAGGAAGGCTGATGTTACTTTTAATGAGCTAGAACAAGTATTATACAACAGTTGTGAAAAAAAAGTTTTAAATTGAGTATTTCTATATTTAGTTTGTTTAAAATTTAAATACTACAATGTATTACAGGCTTTAGCTGCTTTACAGCGTGTACATTGTAATGTAAAAATTTTACAACTTTTTTTTAATTTTACAGATATACGACGAGGATGAGTTCTATGAAAAGGATCATGGAGACAAGGTTCCTCTGGTCATGGACAGAAGAGTAAAGTCAAGAAAACTGGGCAGTCTATCAAAGGCCAATTAGAACAAAAAGATTGATGCTTGGCTAAAATATAAACCACAAGACAGAGATCAACTTCGAGGTGATTTGGAAATTAGGAAGTTTTTCGCCAGATACAACTTACCATTTAGCATTGTTGAGCATGAAGGCTTCCAGGATCTGATTGCTTATTTCAACCCAAAGATGCTGATCAAGTCTGCCTTAACATACTCACTTTATAAGTAAGATATATAATTTATTTTACTTTTGGTTAAGTTAATAATTTTGGGATGGTTTTATTTGGTTTACGAGCGGAACAGCTTTAAAGAACTTGTATAAGTTTTAAATCAAACTTAAAATCCCAAACCCCTTAATCTTAATTGCAATGAAAATGACGCCATAAGTCCCATGACGCCATTATTGCATTATTGTTGTTTCTTATTAAGTTAGTACCTCCCTTTTTAATTTTAAAATCGTTAGCTTCTAGACCTGTCCGCGCCAATTTTTTTGTTAGTTTTTTTAAATAACTATAAATTAGTGTAAACAACAGTTTTTTAATTTGTTTTTTCTTCTTTTAGGTTGCCATTAGTTTACAAAAACGTGAAAGCAGCAGTGAATCAAGTTCTGGAGAAAAAGTTGCCAAAAATTCCCGGATTCGCCATTTCTTCTGACATGTGGCAAAGTCGGAATAATGACGCCTATCAAGCCATCACCTGCCACTTCATCAATGAAGACTTCAACCACCGGATGTTTGTTATTGGTCTGTCACCCATTTCTGGACGCCATACTGCAGATGCTTTGCCAACAGACTGGATCAGTAAGCAAATTTTTATAGAAGTTTTTTTAACTAAGTATAGTAGTACTTACACTAATACTTTAACTTACTATTACTAAATAAGCTAATTACGTAGTACTTGTTGATTTGTTGTTGTACAAATTTTTATACAATTTAAAATATTAGTAATATTACCCGTTACATATAATATTTTTATACGTTTAGTAATAATTTTATAATATAATATTATAACTAAAGTTATTAAATTGTTATATGTAAATTTTAATTTGTAAAATACTTATTCTTTTTTTTTTAATTTTCAGAAATGTCTCAGAGATTTCCGGAAATGCCGGAGACAGCTGTTGTTTGTGTTCGTGACTCAGCTTCCAACATGAAGGCAGCCATCCCTAAATGCAAGTTTGTTGACGAGTCTCTGCTCTGCGATGATCACCTTTTGAACTTATTTGTGGAAGGTGCAATTAAAGAAGCCAAGTCAGTGGAAGGTTTGGATCTGGAGTCAGCCATTAAAAAAGCCACAGAACTGTTATCTCTATGCCACAAGTCCTCTTTGTCAGAACAGCTAATCAAGAAGGAGATTCAAAGCATGTTGGATGACAACGACATAGTTAACAAGGAGGAGTTAGAGCGTGTGAAAATTATCTCATCTTTCTAAACCCGCTGGAACTCCACATTAATGATGATTGACAGTACTGTAAGGATAAGAAGACCTTTGAGCTCAATCAGGGATAACCCAGGTTCTGACCCAAACAAACTTGCGCCCGCTATTCCCAGTGAGGATGAGTTTGACCTCTTTGATAAAATTTTGCCAATTTTAAGGAAAATCTTGGACATTTTGGAAAGCTTTTCCGCTGACAAGAAAGTCTCCATTCACAGAGTTATCTTTCATCTGTATGGATTGAAATACCGACTTTAGCAAGCTATTTGTGGTAGTCTGTCTCCTACTGCTGAGATGTTTTACCAAAAACTAGTTAAATCCATTGATTTCCATTTTCCAGAATCTGGAGCAACCAACCTTCACTATTTAGTCGCCAACTTGCTAAATCCTCTGTACAAGGGTAAGGCTTTGAAAAAGATTGGTGGATTTGATGAGGCCTATGACGCTCTTATTACAAAATCTCAGAATTATCAAGAATGGATCCAGGCAACACATGAGATGGAAGCCAAGAAACTCGAAGAGACAAGATCTCAAGGTTCCCAACCTGATGACAACCCTTTCTTTGATTTGGCTAGTGAAATCCTATTTAGAGTTACCTCCGCCACACCTGTCCATAATTGGTAGAAACTACTTTGAAGCCCTCCAGAAAAACTTTTTGGAGGGATGATTTTGGTATTATTCCTGATCACAAAAATGTAAAATTTGAAATCATCTGTAACCGTCCATGGAAGAAAATTTGTTTTGAAGAATTTCTCTGTTTTAAGATAATTTAAAACAATGGTTTAATATCTCATTTGCATTTTTGCAGCATTTTAAGATAAAATAGCAATCAAATACTTAAATAAATACTCAAATAACAATTTTTTTTGCAATAATTTTAGCTTTCCTGGAATTTAAAATATTTAAAAGTCAACAAAATTTTTTTCGGGAAATAGCAAATTCTCTGATACTTTACCTTTAGAATTAGACCTTTATTGAGCAAAATTTTGTTAAAAGTCTTAGAAAAATGCCAAACTCAAAGAAAACTCATGAAGACTGTAGAAAAACAGTTTGTATCTTTTGCTTGAGAAAATGTACAAGAGAGTTGAACAATCAATTGATCAATACAATTGAAACTGTGCTCCAAATGAAACTTGACATATCAGACTCTAGAGTTCCAAAAGGGATTTGTGACACATGCAGGATTGCTCTTGGAAAGAAGAAAAATGGTGAGAATGTTTCATTTCCTCTTTTGTTTCAATTTGAAACTATAAAAGTCAGACCTTCAACTCGGGAACGGGAACTCTGAACATTCACAGTCTTCTTCAAACCAAAAAAGATGTTCAGAGTACTTGTCAATTCTTGGAAAAGGAATATCACATAACTGCTCTGACTTCTCATTTCGTGAAAACATGAAAAAACTAGCAATGAGTACATAAATTTATGCTAAAATTACTATTGTGTTATGTACAAGCTTTAAGACTAAGCATTCTTATCCTTAGTTTACTATTTTAAGAAATCACAGACACGTTATCCAAAAGCCCCTTGTAAAAAGAGATATGTTTGTTAGTTATCTCTTATAATAAAATAAAAGATTAGTTAGTGTTTAATGTACCCTTAAATTTGAGATAGGGCAATGTTTGAATAAGTACAAAATTTATTTTGTTGCATGATAAAGTACACCAAACAAACTTACACAAAGTTTTTTAGCTCTTTACCTTTGTTTTAATCTAGTTATGTACACATATGATAATATTTATGTTTAAATATAAACTTTCAAATTTGAATGCTCTAGAAAATCAAAATAAACAGAATGCTTTCATTTTCTCTCTATTGTGTAGGATGTAATTTTCAAATCAAATTTTCTTCCAAGGACTGTTACAGATGATTTCAAATTTTACATTTTTGTGATCAGGAATATTACAAAAATCATCCCTCAAAAGGGTTTTCTGGAGGGCTTTAAAGTAGTTTCTACCAATTTTGGACAGGTGTGCCGCCCCAGGTGATTAGCCTTCCATTACTATTAAGTAATGGAAGACTAATCACCTGTTGGTCCTTCAGAAGTCCAAAACATCGAATCCAGTCACTGGATTGGATGTTTTGGACTTCTGAAGGACCAACAAACACAAGTTTCAATTGTTGGCAGAATCTGCAAGAAAATGACTTTGTGCGCCTGCATCTTGTGCTTCGTCAGAAAGAGCTTTTAGTGCTGGAGGTGCTATTGTCTCCTACAAACGAACCAAGTTGCAACCAGAACAAGTAGAAAAACTCCTGTACATCCAGCAAAACTATGGCAAAGTCAAAATCAAGATCATCGGCTTGCTCTTCTGCTGAAGAACAAACCGATGAAGCTACTGCCCTTGAAGGACCAGCCTCTCTGTTTCCTGCTACCTCTCGTGCCAGTACTCCAAATGTGGTTGATCTGGCAGTTGAAGACAATGATTAGTTTGGAACTTTAGGCAGAGACAAAAATTCAGAAATTTTTATGAATTTATATTTCCTTAAGTTAAATGAATTATGAAATAGAACAATGTATCTTTTCATATTGTTTCATATCGGTATTTAACGGTTACTCTCGTTTGAAAAAGTCAGTCACTATTTTCCAAATTGACCGCCAGGTTAAAATTCTCCCCGCTCCTGATTTTTTTATATTTAATCAATCATATGCATTAGAAAATACAATATATGTTGTCAGAAAAATCTTAACTAAGTGCTAAGTATGCATATTTACAAAATTAAAACGCATAATTTTTGGCTTTTTTTCTTCCAAAGTTTTAAGAGTCAGCCATTATGGTAATCAAAATAACCCATTTACGGCTGCTTTTTAGATAAAAAGTATAATTTTCTAACATGGCAGCAAACTTTAAATTATCTACTTATACAGTTTGCCTGATAAATAAAGGTATCAGATCAAAATCTCTAACGCCCATATCACCCTCAGTATGTGAGAAAATTCAAGAATATATTTGGCTAAATTTTGATTCTGATCTTAAATTTTGACCTTCACTAGTGTGTTCCCACTGCAGAAGAAACATGTTTAGTCTGAACAAAGGTGAAACTGCATATCTTTCCAGCTGGTTAGGGGGTGTATCAAAGATACTTTAATATATACATATATGTATATATATATATATATATATATATATATATATATATATATATATATATATATATATATATATATATATATATATATATATATATATATATATATGTATATATATATATATATATATATATATATATATATATATATATATATACATATATATATATATACATATATATATATATATATATATATATATATATATATATATAAACGAAACGAACTATACTACCACAGCAAACAGTTCAGGAGTCTGGAGTCATCGCATGCCATGACATGAGCAATCAGCTGACAGGTGACAGCACACAGGCAGAATTTCGTTGACAAGTACCATTTTGCAGTGGATAAAACAAGTGCAACTTTTTTGGTTTGTTTCATTTTCTTAAGTCTGGTCCGTGTTAACGTCACGGAAGTTTTTTAATAGTTAAAGGAAGTATCCAGAAGTTTCCAGAAGTTTCCAGAAGCATGCAGAAGCTTCCAGAAGTTTCCAGAAGAAGCATCTGGAAGCATCTAGTAGCATCCAGAAACATTCAGAAGCATCCAGACGCATCCAGAAGCTTCCAGAAGCATCAAAAAGAAGCATCTAGAATCTTCTAGAACAGGTTCACACAGGTTCATTTTACTATATAAGAGACATGTAAATCGACATGTAATTCAGTCAGTATATGAAAGTCAATCAGTCAGTATTATCAAGACAGTTTATCGAAGTGAGTTTAATCAAAGTGGTTTATCGAAGAACATCAATACAAGAAGTGAAATACAACAAGTGTTTCATTACATCAATACAGTCCACATCCAACCAAGACGTTGTGTTCCACAGAGCATTATTGTATCATCCACAAGGTAAATGTAACACTTTTAGCCTTGAGAAGCGTGATTATTTATTTTTATTATTTTTATGACTTCAAGTGCAAAAATGGCTTCCGACAGTCTTGGGTTGGAACTAAGAAAGAAAATTATTGGCGATTACGTAAGTGGAATGTCAAAAAAAAGTATTTGTGATAAATATCGCGTGAAAAAATGGACCGTATCAAGACTATGTTCCAAATATCGTTCTACGGGAAAGTTGGCAGCAGATAACAAAGGTGGAAGACCGCGTTCCAACATTTCTAGAAAGGATTCTATGATCGTCAGATCCGTCAAGAAGGATCCCTGGATATCATCAGTCGAGATACAAAAGCAATTAGAGCTTCCTGTATCGGACCGAACAATCAGACGACGTGCTGTTGAAACCGGATTGTTTTCTCGACGGCCTGCAAAGAAACCGCTGATTTCACTAAAAAACCAGAAGAAAAGACTCCTGTTTGCTACATCTCATATTGACTGGAATGTGCAGAAATGGCGAACTGTCCTGTTCAGTGATGAATCGAAGTTCAACATCATTGGGAGCGATGGCATTTGCCGTGTACGTCAACCGGCCGGGTAAACGCCTCGATTTACGTTACTGCCATTAGACCGTGAAGCATGGCGGAGGCAATGTAATGGTCTGGGGGTGTTTTTCTGCTAACGGTCTAGGTCCAATACATCGAAACGATAGAATAACGGACCGTTTCATGTATAAAAATATCCTGAAAGATGTTGTGTTACCTCATACTGAATGGAATATGCCAATAAAACGGGTTTTTCAGCAAGACAATGATACGAAACACACTGCAAAATTAGTCAAGCAGTGGTTTCAAGACAACCACTTTTCGGTGATGGATTGGCCGCCTCAATCTCCGGATCTCAACCCTATTGAGAACTTGTGGGAGATCGTCAACCACAGAATTAATCGTGAAGGTGTTCGTAATAAGGATTAACTGTTCGAACAAATCCAAAAGGCCTGGGCAGCGATTCCACAAAGATGCAAGGCTGTCATTGACATCAAACGATTCGTTACAAAGTATAGATAGCGAAGTACAGCTTGGTCAACATTTTGTCGAGTTGCACTTGTTTTGTCCAGAAGGAAATCAACTTTTTTTAATACTTTTGATTAATTTATTAATTTTCGTGTACAAATAATGAACTTTGTGATGAATAAAACTTGAAGAACTTTGTCTCTAAACAGTTACATAGTTATTTCTCTAAATTGAAAAAATGCAGCACTTTTATATAAAGAAACTAAATTAGCATTATTTGGTTGCACTCGTTTTGTTCGATACTGTATATATATATATATATATATATATATATATATATATATATATATATATATATATATATATATATATATATATATATATATATATATATATAACGTATTTCAGATAAATAGGAGTACTATTAGGCAAACCTCTTTACTACTATGTATCCAGACAAATGTTGAGCCATATTCAAAAACTTTAAATGTGGCTAAAAAAATCTGTGGACTCAGCTATTTAAATCTAAGTATGGATTGATTATGTTTATGATTTTATAATTTAGAAATAAGATTAAAATAAGATTAGTTAAAACATTTTTTCTCTTTTTGTTATTTTACAGTTTGATTCAATAGACTTTTTATTGTTTTTATTTATTTCAAAAATTGTTATAAAATTCTTACTATTAATTTTGAATAGAAGAGCTTCTCATGATTGTTGCAAAAGTAAAGTTGTAAGGAATATCATAGATATTAGTGAATCACTTGGAGATAAACATGCAGAACAAGTAGCATCGGGATTGTTAAAGTGTAAAATAAAACGTGAAAGCATTGTAAGTGGAGAGCAGTTCAAGATGTCTATGGAAATCTTCTCTCTGTTACAGTTAGAGTGAATAAAATTAAGTCCAAAAGAAAGAAAATCATATCCCATTCCAAACTATTATGGAGCTATCAAATATATTAGAACTTTCTAAAAATAAAACAAAAAAACTATGTTCTACTTTACGCAGGAATCTAACAAGTGCTGTAGAATCGAGCATTAATGTTAAAATGACTGAATTGCAGGAAACTCTAAATATCTTTAGATGGTGGTCAAAACCTCCTAAAAGTTGTTGTTTATGTTTTCGAAAATTATTGGCACCTCTTCAACTTAAAGAAATGAATTTCAGAATGGTATTTGATCTAAAGTGTGCAAACAGTGTTTTCGGACTTTCAAGTCACTCTGGCAAATATGCCTGTTTGTATTGTGAAGGAGAATGCTCCCTTGAAGCAGGGAAACTAAGAACGTTGGGCTTTATAGACTTATGCTATGATCAATATGTATATGATGGAAGAAAAAGATTGAAAATGCATGAATACAAAAATGTAATAAATCCTCGTTTAATTTACTTAAAAGAAGATCAAGAAACTTTTCTTGAACACATTGTTCCTCGATCTGAGCTTCACATTATAATGGGAGTTGTGGATAAACTCTATACTTTGCTTTCATATGTTTGGCCAGCTTTTCAAAGCTGGTTGAAAACACATTACATATTAATGAGAGGATACCATGGTGTAGGTTTAGATGGAAACAATGCTAATAGATTTATGTCCCTGTTAGTTATTTTGGAGAAGGATGTTACCTTAACTATAGCAATCAATATTTTGCCAATAATTAATTGTTTACGGAAGTTTTCATTAGTGAAATTAGTTGTGTTTGGTTTGGAAATGGGTACAGATATTTCTGTTAAAATTGAAGATTTCAAAAGTTCATTTTCTAGCATTCAACTATATACAAAAGATGTGTTTGGCTATGACTTGACAGTTTCATGGAAAATACATATTTTAGTGTGTCACATTCTCTCCTTTGTAGAATACAATAATTAGCTTAGATAACTATGCAAAACAATGTGGTGAATCTGTTCATCACAAATTTAAAAAAACTTGGATGAACCATAAAAGAAACATCTGCTGTAGTAAATTTTAATTTAAGCAAACATTTACCTTAATATCATTTGTGATAAAAATGTATTTATATTATAGCTTAAATAAATATGAATGGGTTATTTTGACAACCATAATGGCTGGCTTTATTTAAACTTTGGAAGAAAAAAAGCTAAAAATTATGCGTTAATTTTGAAAATATACATATTTAGCACATAGGTCAGATTTTTCTGACAACATATATTTTTTTTATTAATGCATATGATTGATTAAATGTAAAAAAATCAGGAGTGGGGAGAGTTTCAACATGGCGTTCAATTCGGAGAACAGTGAAGTAACGATATGCTTTTTTCAAGTTGAAAAATCATACGATATTATCGGTTTATAACGATATTTTATTGTTATGTTATTGTATGCATTTCCAAAGACCCTTATCGTATCGTTAGAGTTATCGGCATTTTTTCAAAATCCAATTATCGTATCGTTATAATATCGTTTTAAAATAATAACGATACGCAGACCCTTAGATGGCGTAAGTCCGTACGTTCTAAAAAACTGCGCAACGTCATTTTGTATTCCACTAAAAATAATTTTCATGAAAATTTTTAATTCAAGTTCATTACAAAGGCAATGGAGCCAGGCAAACGTTACGCCACTATACAAAAGCGATAGTCGACTTGCTGCAAGTAATTACGGGGCAATTTCGCTCAGATTAGTCTTAAGTAAATTAATGGAAAGTGATTTTTAATGACTTCATGATGAAACATCTGATAACAAATAATCTTATCTCGTCACAACAACATGGTTTTGTACCAAAAAAAGCTGTTCCACAAATTTGCTTAAAGCTGTTCTTTGTTAGTACAGCCTTAAATAAAAAACATCCAGTCGACGTCCTATTTACTGATTTCGCGAAAGTATTCGACACTGTATCGCATGAACACATTATCCATAAAATTAAATCGAACGATTTTAATAATAAACTTGCTGCATGGATAAAATCTTTCTTAAGTAACAGACCACGAGTTGTACTTGGTGAAAACCAGTCTGACTGGAATCCAATTAGAAGTGGTGTAATACAAGGATCAGTACTTGGACCGCCTTTAAACACAATATTCATAAATGACCTTCCTTGTCAACTTTTCCACGTAATAAAAATATACGCCGACGATAGTATAACTCTTGCTGAGCTGGACGAAATCAAAATACTAAGAAACGAATTACAGAATGATATTGATAGAATAGCTAAATGGTGTCACGTGTGGAAGATGAAACTTAATATAAGTAAATGTAAAATGATGTATTTTGGTAAGTACAATCAAAAAAAAAATTATACTATCTTTGACTACGATCATAACATAAGAATTCGAATTGAAGGCTCAGATTTAGAAAAAGATCTAGGCGTTATGACATCTACTAATGGAAAATACGGCCAACATTAATTACTGCGCCAGCAGAATGCTTGGTTTAATTAAACACACATTTGAGTTCTACACCACCTCAATTGCTGAAATTTCGTATAATCTGAAATCCATCAAAGAAATACGATATTGAAGCTCTTGAAAAAGTTCAAAGAAGCGCAATTCGAACAAGAGGCCTCCCACATATAAGTTATGAATTACGATTTAAATGGTTTTTGCAACGCTCGTAGGCTAAGAGAAGATTTAATCGAGCGCTTTAAAATTGTCCACAGTTTCATACAAGTTAAGTATGAAACTGTGGACAATTTTAAATAAAACCTGATGAGTTAATGGAGCAACCTGCATACAGAAGAAATCCCATTCGATTGAAAAAGGAATTTAAGAAAGTTGCCCATTAAGAGAGAATTTCATTCTTGATAGAATAGCCACTGTATGGAATCACCTTTTTACGTCTATCGTGCTATCTAAACCAGCGAAGACATTCAACAAACGATCAGATGAATATAGTGAAAGCGAATATAAAGTCACCGGCTGATATAGAGTATGCTTATTTACACGCTCTCGTTTAACATGATAAACATTTAAATTATTTTGATTGTTATTTTGTTAAATTTCAGCAATAAAAAGTTATTATCATTATTATTATTATTATATTTAAATATATCGAAATTATAAACAAGATTAAAAAAAAAAAAAAAGAATTTGAGTTTTCTGAGACGATCGCCCAGGAAAAAAAGTTCTATAGAATCTATAAACATTTTAAACATATGGCATAGAACCCATAGAATAAAATTTATATAGAATCTTTATTAATTTTTATAGAAACTATATTAACCTATAACCTATCGACCTTATTTTCGTATAGAAAAAAAAGTTTTATAGCAATTTCTATAGATATTTATAGATATACTATAAAAATTCTATAGAATTTCTTTAGGCCATAGGTTTTAATAGTATATAGAAATTCCATAGAAATTTTTTTCGTGGACACTAAGACTTGCATAAATAAACTTTAAAAAACAAAAAGCTTTAAAGAAACTTTAAACACTTTAAAAAGTATTAGTTTTGAAGCACGGTTGTACTTTTCTACGGTAGCAAATAAAAAGTTGAAACAAAAAAAAATCAAGGACTTCAAACACAAAGGCCTTTACAAACATATTATTTTGGTTCATATGGTCCTTCTGCAATAAGGCGCTTAAAATCAATGCAATCTCTTATCCAACTTGCAGTAACAACATGTGGTTTTTTCTGTAAATTTCGTATAAGTTGCCGAATGTTAACTAATGTTTCCGGATCACTAAAAAGATTCAAAATAATTTTAAAGTAATAACAACAGCATTTTTTTTGCATTTGAAAAAGGAAACAAACTTGAGGATTTTTTATTTTATTTAAAAAAGCATTTATTTTTCAACACTAGTTTTTTTTTTAGTTTAAATGGAGTACATGAAGCAGTGTGGTTCCAGAGCTTTGTTTAATCAAGAACGTATTAAACGCATTGATTAAAAACCAAGATATCCCCGCTATCAATTTTTATAAATGTGACGTGACGCAAAACAAGTTGCGTCACGTGGAAATACTTTTATTTAATTATTGCACCTATCCTAGGGGTCGTCTATAAATTACGTCTCGCTTTAGGAGGGAGAGGAAGGGGGGGGGGGGAAGAAGTAGTGGTTTTGCGACGACTCATACGGAACTTTGTTACTAAAGAATTACGATCTTGCACAGTGGGCCAGTAGGTGACAAAATTGAAAAAATTTTAGTTGTCTAACCTTGAAAACTTATTTAATTTTAGTATTTATATATATTAGGAGAAATTTATTGATAATTTATTTATATTAAATCGCTTAGTTACCAGGACTCATTTAAATATTGAAATTAAAAAAAAAAATTATAAATAAGTAATTGACAGTGACATCAACGTTGTGTTATATTTCAATTACACGTACATTTTTGAAAGAAAAAATTAGTACATGTTATTCTAGAGCATTTAGAGATAAGAAAAACCAATACGTGAAATAAATTTGTCATACCATGTTATCTCAGTTATACTTTGAAAATCATAGATTAAAAAAAAAATTCCTTAATGAATTTATTTTTTGCCGCACTATAACTAATAATTACCACAATTTGCCATGTACTGTCTTATATTTATTTGAGCTATATGATGCTTCAATCGAGTTTTAATTGATTGCTCGTCTTCTTAAATCCCCGTTCAGATTTTATATATGTTTTAACTTGGTTGCTATGGTACTAAATTTTGCATAGCAACAACTCATTTTTACATTAACGTTGTTTAAACAGTATTTTATTTGCGCTAAGTACACAATATTGGGGGTATGTGTTAAAATGAGATTCACAATTCTTATGAGGTTAATTTTTTTTAGTTGCCATGGATACCTTACCTTGCATAGCATAGCAACAACATATTTTCGGTAGTTGTTAGTAATTTAATTACTAACACTAACAGTAATTTAACTATTTTTAATTTTAGTTACTAACATTGTAGCAACTTTATTACTAACAAGAATTAGTTGTCCACGCGGCATATATATTGTAACATTAAACTTTTAAATACAAAATACTTGTTACAATAATTATTTAGATATGATTTTATTAAACTTAGACATTCATCATTTTCTCCAAAAAAATAATCTTAGTATTTCAAAACAAAATATTACTGAAGATATATTAAAATTTATTCAGCCAAAATTTGCTGAATTTAAAGACGTTGATTTTAGACATTTTAGACTGTTCAACGATTTGTTTATTTGTATAAAAAGAGTGGAAATCTGCAAACTATACTGTCAAAAATTTTGAAAAGAAGTTTGTGAACTGGCTTAATGAATATTTAATTGTCAGAAAAAAAGACAATAAACCAACTGCAAGTAGACGTGGTCGAAAACCAGTTGCATTTGATAATAGTTCTAATAAAACTAAAAAACGGCGTGTATCTTGTTTAATTAAATCTCATTCATCCAATGAATTATTTTTTGCTGCTAATAAAAAATTTAGAGATGAATCTATTGTTATTGCTGTCAAAAACGTTTTAAATATTTCAAATACAGATAAAGCAACTAAATATTCAGCAGACGAAGCACTGGCTTTAATAATTGATGCAAGTCTGACAAAAGCTTCCTATCAATTGATTAGAAGCGGAGTTTTGGAGAAAGAATATAACATCTACCCCGCCTACAATGATGTCAGAGATGCAAAATTGAAATGTTATCCTGCAAATATAACAGTGGAGGACTATTCAGCTTCAGTTCCCATAAAAGATTTAATGATTCATACTTTGCAAAGAATCTGTGCAGTTCAGGAACCTGTGCTAAGGCACTTGATATTGAACAACAAAGCAATAAAAACAATGACATTCACGTGTAAGGCTGGTTTTGATGGTGGTACTGACCAAAGCATTTATAAACAAGTTTTATCAAAACCTGACATTAACAGAGATTTAAAGCGTGAAGAATCATTATTTATTACTTGTCTTGTCCCATTCTATGAATGAAGAAGATCCGTATATTAAAAGTGAGATAGAAAGCTTGGGTATGATTTTATTAGAGGTTTGCGGATCTTCTATTGAAGTGAATTGTTATTGAACTTATAATGATTGGTCGGAAGGTTCAAACGACATTATCTGAAAAAACTAACTCATACCAATGCTGTTCAGTGTGTGGTGTCTCTCCAAAAAATATGAATAGTCTTGATATCCTTAATATATATATATATATATATATATATATATATATATATATATATATATATATATATATATATATATATATATATATATATATATTATATACTATAACAGAGAGTTCAAATATAGCCTTTCCAGTCTTCATGCATGGATTCGATTTTTTGAGATGGTATTGCACATTGCATATAAAAAAGAAACAAGAGGCAAGCAAGATCTAAAGAACACAAAGAAAAGGCATCTGTAGCTAAACAAAAGATTCAGACTGATTTTATGAACAAAATGGGAGTTGTTGTTGATTTCCCTAAAAGCGATGATTCTAGAACAAGCAAAGATGGCAATACCTCAAGGCGTGCTTTTGCAGCATATGAAAAAACAGCTGAAATTCTGAATATTGATCAAAACCTTATATTTAGATTATACATTATCTTGGTAACGCTCTCTTGAGGATATGAAATAGACTGCTTAAAATTTAAAGATTATTGTTTTGAAACTGTTAGACTATATGTGTCTCTTTATCCATGATATTACATGGCTCAATTAGTTCACAAAGTATTGATACATGGACATGACATAATTAAAAACCTTACATTACCCATCGGACTTATGTCAGAGCTCAAGAAACTAAAAATAAAGACTTCAAATCTTATCGCGAAATTTCAGCCGAAAAACATCCAGAAGAGCAACAAATACTGATCTTATCAATAGACTACTAGTTTCCAGTGATCCTGTTATTTCATCACTGCGTAAATCAATATCACACCAAACAAATCATGAAGCATTTCCTTCAGATGTTTTTCAATTACTTAAACAATCTTCAAACGATATAATTAATTAAATACTCAATTGTTATTCTATATAAGTGGGTCAAATATCCGATAAAATATTCAAATATCAATTTACCACATTGTAATTAAGGAAAGTATCCGGTAACTAAGCAATATAAGTATCCATAGCAACTAAATTTAAAAAAATTATCACTTTTGTAAGAAGTGTGATCTCATATTGGTACTCATGCCAAATTTAGTGAATATAGCACTCATAAAATATCTGCAGATAACAAAAATAGGTTTTTTAAAAACGAAATAAAAAAAAATATTACCTTCATAAAAAGCGCAGACATCATTGGTACTCATACTAATTTTAGTGAATATAGCCCTAATATTAAATTAGTTATCAATTTTGCCCAGCAAAAATTGAATTCTGGCCCACTGTGTGTTGTGGCGAAGATGGGGGAGGAAGGAGGAGGGGGGGGGGGAGGAGGAAGGGAGGAGGGGAGATGTTCAAAAAGGTCAAAAGTTGCGTGACGTTATTTAAATCAATATTTCACCTATTACATATTTACAAAAACAATATTTTTAATGTCAAGGTTTTTTTTAACAAATAAGTTAAAATTTAACAAAGCTTGCATATCAATAAAAATATTTTCAAACACATGAGATATTCTTAATTACATAAAACACATAAATAAATTACATAGCATACATGTCGGTTAAATGTCGGTTTGTAAAATTATTTCAAAAAAAGACACTATAAGTTAAATTAAATGATTCTGTTACAACAAATCTAGGTTAACAACAAACAGCAACCTTGGGGTGTACAAGCTTACGTGTTCATGTGGGTGAATTTATATTGATGATACAAAAAAGTTTTTTGTTTCATCATTAAAAAGAATTTGGCAAAGAAGCATAGAAAACAAAACGAAAAGCGACGAGTCAGATCGCTCTCCAGAGTTTTTGAAAATATGGATAACAGATGCTGCTTTCCAGTAGGCTGGAAAACGATACTCTGATAAGCACTTGTTAAATAATTTTGAAAGTATAGACGGCAGCTACGGAAAACACTTCTACATGACTGTAACAGGTATGTTGTCCAGGCCACATGCTATAGAAGAGTCTAAGCGGGAAATCACTTTAGACACAGAATCTGGAGTGATAGGAATGTCAAGCAATGAATCAATCTATTTGTCGACTATATCAGGTAGAACGCATCTAGTGGAATCAAGAGATATTGATAAAAAGTTTTTAGATAACAATACAGCTTTGTCTTTAGGTGAGGTGACAAAATCTGAGCAAGAGAGGTGGAATAACAATATAGAACTTATTATACTGTTAAAGATTCTTATGATACTGTTAAAGATTCTCCAGAAGTCACGAGAGCCTAATTTTTGAAATGAAATGCGAGATTTCGTGATCTGAGAATAGCGGGCTATGGCGTTGGACAAAAGCTTTTTACAATGGTTTTAGCAATAGTAAACAGATGTCTATTTTCTGGAGAGTTGTTTTGCTGATAGATATGAAAGTAATGGTTTCGATTGGAAATTGCAGTAGTACAATGCGAGGAAAACCATGGAGAACAGTGAGGCTTGACTTGGAATCGTTGAGAGGGAATAAAAAATTCCATGCCAGCCTGAACCCAAAAAGTTAGACGCACATTTGTCAGCAGGAAGACAAAAGATTTCTACCCAAGCCATCACGAAGAAAATAATAAAAAGAGCCCCAGCTTTAAAGTAGTTGTAAGAGCTTTTATGATAGATTTTGATGATGAAGAATGAGGTAATAATTTTAGAGAGATCAAACCGTGATCAGAAGCACTTAAGGGTGAAAGTGGAGAAACTGGGCACCGACTAGGATCAGAAACAAGACATAAGTCTAGTAGAGAAGGTAATTGATTTGCATTGTCTGGAAAGCGAGTTGGAAAATTGACTATTTGAGTTAGGGATTGAGAAAGCCAAAAGTTGTGGGCTTCAACACCTGCAGAGTCACTGACACTAGAGCCAAGCCATTCAGTGTGATGAGCATTAAAGTCACCAACAACAACAATATTGGTTGATGGATCCATCAGCCAATTTTGCTTCTGATCACGGTTTGATCTCTCTAAAACTATTATCTCATTCTTCTTCATCATCAGAGTCCCCTTACCATCATAGCTCTTACAACTACTTTAAAGCTGACTGGGGGTCTTTCCGTGATTTTCTTTGTGATAGCCCTTGGGAAGAAATTTTTGGGTTCAGGCTGGCATGGAATTTTTTATTGCCTTTCGACGATTCCAAGAGAGAGGTCTTGGTCAATTAGATCAGAAATAACATCAAAAAGAATGCAGTATTGAGATGAAGAGCAATATAGAACAAGGAGAAAGGCGATTGAGTGAAGTGGTGCTGATCGAAAGTACATAAAAAATAGTGGATTCAAATCTAGTTTCCCAACAAATAGGTGAATTCTAACGAATGTAAATGCCCAGACCAAACATATGACCAAGATGCAAGATGAGACAGCCGAACTCAAATTAGTCTCACAAAGAGCAAGCAGGTCTGGTGAACTTTGCAAGAGATAAGACTCAGCAGATAAAAAGTTACTTCGAAGACCACGAATATTAGTGAAAGATAGATTTAGAAATTTGTTAAAGGCAATGGATTCTTGAGTTTTATTGTTTTTAGTACTTTAGTCATTTTTAAATTTTATAAAACTTGACTCAAAGCACAGATAGTACTCAGTACAGTATTTAATAGTCTAAGCAATTGCCTCAATACTATTAATAAACCCTAAGCCGTAACAAATGGCTCCAAATGTGGCCTCAACATACCAAAAATACGAACAGGGACACCGTCCATACACAACATGGCACTGTAAGTACTCTGATATTTTATAGCTGTTGATGGAATCAGCCTTTCTGAGAGCTACCACAGAGTTCGGGAAACCTGACTACCAGCCAATCTTAGAACCATAAAATGGAGTTTTAGAGCTGTACCCTCATTAGGAGATAACTAGAATAAGTTGCCTAGTCATAAAAAAAGACACAAGCAAAACCCATACATTGAGTCAAGAAGATCCAGCATTCAGCATCCTAAACTGGAATCAATTGATTATAAATACATCTGTGCCAGCTCAATATAAAAAGAGGGGGTGCAAACCTGGTCAAAAGATAGAATCAATTTACCCCTTAGTCTTTGCCTAGGAAGCCTTCTACAAAACATCATCTGATTGAAACACCATCTCTAGGCCTTTAAAAACTTTATAAAAAATATTTTTATAAACATACATTTATTTATTGAATAAGTTAGTATTTATAAAAAATAATATTTCAATTTTTTTTTAAATTGCCTTTTTAAGTACGGGATTTCCAGGAGTAAAAAAAAAAATAGGTTTTCACTAAATCTTTATATTATCCATGACAATTTTCAAAACTCTGTATTACTTTTTATAAATTATCAAATAAAATTATATGTTTAATAAATTTAAAACCAAGAAGAAAAATTGATTGGACCATGTTACTACAGAGGTAGCCATTATCTTGATTGTTACAAGTTTCTGCTATAAATTGACTTTTTGTAAGCAAAAATAATATTTGGCTACCTCCCAGTGAACACGGGACTTAAAAAAACGTCTTTTGGACGTTCAAATTGTTCAAAAGACGTCTTTTTATGTCCTGTGCTCACTGGGCTCTGTAGTAAAATGCTAGAAAATCAATTCAACTGTAGTAGATTTTATTAAAAACTGACTAGTTAACAGCTTTTGTTAAGTTTGAAATATAAACTTAACAAAAACTGTTAACTAGTTATAAGCTGTTAATCTTTAAGTTATAAGTTCTAAACTAAGTTTAAAGTATAAAAATGTTTACATTCAATCTTAGGAAACTCTTGTTTGGTGATTATCCTCCTAGGCATATTTCCACAAGTAAAAATGAATCTGCTATTATTTTATACATACATACATACATACATACATACATACATACATACATACATACATATATATATATATATATATATATATTTATATATATATCGGACAAAACGAGTGCAACCAAATAATGCTAATTTAGTTTCTTTATATAAAAGTGCTGCATTTTTTCAATTTAGAGAAATAACTATGTAACTGTTTAGAGACAAAGTTCTTCAAGTTTTATTCATCACAAAGTTCATTATTTGTACACGAAAATTAATAAATTAATCAAAAGTATTATAAAAAGCTGATTTCCTTCTGGACAAAACAAGTGCAACTCGACAAAATGTTGACCAAGCTGTATTTCGCTATTAATATTTTGTGGCAAATCCTTTGTTTTCGACCACAGCCTTGCATCTTCAAGGCATAGATTCGATCAGGTGATCAATGAAACTTTGCGGAATCGCTGCCTAGGCCTTTTGGATTTGTTCAAACAGTTGATCCTTATTACGAACACCTTCACGATTAATTCTGCGGTTGACGATCTCACACAAGTTCTCGATAGGGTTGAGATCCAGAGGTTGAGGCGGCCAATCCATCACCGAAAAGTGGTTGTCTTGAAACCACTGCTTGACTACTTTTGCAGTGTGTTTCGTATCATTGTCTTGCTGAAAAACCCGTTTTATTGGCATATTTCATTCAGCATGAGGTAACACAACATCTTTCAAGATATTTTTATACATGAAACGGTCCATTATTCCATCATTTCGATGTATTGGACCTAGATCATTAGCAGAAAAACACCCCCAGACCATTACATTGCCTCCACCATGCTTCATGGTCTTATGGCAGTAACATAAATCGAGGCGTTTTCCGGCCGGTTGACGTACACGGCAAATGCCATCGCTCCCAATGATGTTGAACTTCGATTCATCCTTTCTGCACATTCCAGTCAATATGAGATGTAGCAAACAGGAGTCTTTTCTTCTGGTTTTTTAGTGAAATCAGCGGTTTCTTTGCAGGCCGTCGAGAAAACAATCCGGCTTCAACAGCACGTCATCTGATTGTTCGGTCCGATACAGGCAGCTCTAATTGCTTATGTATCTTGACTGATGATATCCAGGGATCCTTCTTGACGGATCTGACGATCATAGAATCCTCTCTAGAAGTGGTGGAACGCGGTCTTCCACCTTTGTTATCTGCTGCCAACTTCCCCGTAGAATGATATTTGGAACATAGTCTTTATACCGTCCATTTTTTTACGCGATATTTATCACAAACACTTTTTTGTGACATTCCACTTACGTAATCGCCAATAATTTTCTTTCTTAGTTCCAATCCAAGACTGTCGTGCCATTTTTGCACTTGAAGTCATAAAAATAATAAAAATAAATAATCACGCTTCTTAAGGCTTACCGTGTTACATTTACCTTGTGGATGATACAATAATGCTCTGTGGAACACAACGTCTTGGTTGGATGTGGACTGTATTGATGTAATGAAACACTTGTTGTATTTCACTTCTTGTATTGACGTTCTTCGATAAAACACTTTGATAAAACTCACTTTGATAAACGGTCTTGATAATACTGACTGATTGACTTCCATATACTGACTGAATTACATGTCGATTTACATGTCTCTTATATAGTAAAATGAACCTGTGTGAACCTGTTCTAGAAGATTCTAGATGCTTCTTTTTGATGCTTCTGGAAGCTTCTGGATGCGTCTGGATGCTTCTGAATGTTTCTGAATATTTCTGGATGCTACTGGATGCTTCCAGATGATTCTTCTGGAAACTTCTGGAAGCTTCTGCATGCTTCTGGAAACTTCTGGATACTTTCTTTAATTATTAAAAAACTTCCGTGACGTTGACACGGACCAGACTTAAGAAATGAAACAAACCAAAAAAGTTGCACTTGTTTTATCCACTGCAAAATGGTACTTGTCAACGAAATTCTGCCTGTGTGCTGTCACCTGTCAGCTGATTGCTCATGTCATGGCATGCTATGACTCCAGACTCCTGAACTGTTTGCTGTGGTAGTATAGTTCGTTTTGTTTTAAAGACATGTAAAATTAGGAACATTTTTTAGCATTGTTCGGTGTTGGTTGCAAATGTTTTGTCCAATACTGTATATATATATATATATATATATATATATATATATATATATATATATATACATAAATATTTATATATATATATATACATATATATATAAAATAGTAGTATATATATATATTATATATATTTTATATATATATATATATATATATAAATTTTTATGTACACATATATATATATATAAATATTTATATACACACATATATATATATATAAATATTTATATACACACACACATATATATGTATATATATATATATATATATATATATATATATATATATATATATATATATATATATATATATATATATATATATATATATATATATATACACATACATACAAGCGCACACACATACATGCTCACACGCACACACACACACACACACACACAAACACACACACACACACACATATATATATACAGGCCTTGTTAAGAAGCGTTACGCAGCTCGCATTTTGCTTGCGAAAAGGCGATTTGCCTACGCGTTCAGCAGTTTTGCGCTACGCAAAAATTTATATCTTTTAGAATATTTAAATTACCTTTTGATTGTCGTTAAGTTGACGTAACGTAACGTTTATTCAGAAGAAATAAAGTCGTTAGTAAAAGCGTTTAACCGCAATTGTAAAGTAATAGATTTTTTGTTAAAGAAACAGTTTGTTTCATAATTTTTTTTGTTGTTGTTAAAAATTAGTTAAAAAAAATAAAGTCTTTTAAGTTTTATTTTAAGGAATTAAATATATAAATTCCTTTTAAATATTAAAATTATTTTTAGTCATAATAGTTTAAAAAATGCACGATTTATTTTGATGTAAATATTTTATTGATAAGATATTTTGTTTATGGTTAATTCAATAACGTAAAGTTTTAAAGACGTTCGTTTAATTTATGAAAATAAATTATGATCACGAATATGTTATCGGTAACTGATAAATAACAAAAAAAACAACTCTTTATTGTTTAAAAACGTTATTAAAAAGAGTTCACAAATTAAATAAGACAAAATTTATTAACAGTTAATAAAATAACCAAAAACCAACTGTAAAATCATAAGAAAATAAACAAACATTATTTTACGTTTCATGAAAAAAATATTTTTTTTCAAAATAAAATTTAGTTCATATTTGAAAAAAATAATAAAAATGATTTTTTAAATAAGAACTTTGATTTTATTTGTAACTTTTGTTATAGTGAGAAAAAAACAAACTGTTTGTGTGATTTTTAACGCGTTAATAAAATAACTTTAATTACAATGTGGTACTTGAAAAGACGCTAGTGACGCAATATAACTTCTAACGATGCAAAATATATTTGCTGAGTTGAGTTACTTAGAAAATTGTTACGCGTTTTCGCTACGCAGCGAAATCTCGTAACAAGGCCTGTATATATATATATATATATACAATGTTCATAACTTATTTTTAATAATATAACTATATATTGCATTCACAAGCGATGTTTGCATTTTTAATTTTTAACCAAAAAAAAAATGTAAAAACGTTTATATTTATTAACAAACACCTTTTTTTGATAATAGGGACTTTATTTGGTTCAAATTTGTTACTGCAAGCTCTTTATAATTTATTTACGAAAAATTTGAACATTTAAAAAATGGTTTTTTTAAATTGAAGAGTATTGAATTTATACTAGATAAAGTACTTTTGTAGTAAAGTCTAATTTGTTAACTATTTATACCACAATAAATGACAACATAACACTTAACAATCTTGTATCAAATATGCCTAAAAAATTGCCTCTCAGCCCTGCCATGTACAGTGGGGTGCAAAAAAAAAAAAAAAAAGCCGCACTAACATTTTTTTTTGATTTTAAGTATACAATGTATACGGAAGCAAAACTAAAAAAATTGGATGTGGTAGTGAAAAATTTTGGACAGGAAAAGTATGTTTATATATACATTAATGTTTATATAGAAAAAATCTTTAAAAAACAGATTATTACAAACAGATTTAATATTTTAGAAAACATTCTAACAGATATAGAAATTTGACGAATTATTGAAGCTGCTGACCAAGGTGAGTCTCACAGAAGCATTAGAAAACGTTTTAAATGAAAAAAACTCAGCTATTAGTAGATTGGTGAAGAAATATAAACACAATGGTACAGCTGAAAGGTTTGTTTGATCTGGGATAAAGCCTAAAACTTCAAAAAAGGAAAATCGCTATATTCTTAATGCCATCAAAAAAGATTGTAAAGTTACATGTTTTGACATAAAACTAGATTTGAACCATACTAATATCTCAAAATGGAAAATATCTTGTCGAATAAAAGAATCAGATGAGTTTTTTTGCTGGAAAACAAATAAAATAACCCTTTGCTTGTCAAATCAATCGCAAAAAAATAAAAATAAAGTGGTGCATAGAGCACAAAGATTAAACATGTGAGCAATGGACTAAAGTTAATTGGAGCGATGAGTCTTCTTTTGTGTTTTTTTATAATGGTCAATCTCACTGCTGGAAATTAATTGGGAAAAAGTTCAACCCCCAAACATGTAAAGCAACCATTAAACATGACAAAAAGATTAATGTTTGGGGTTGTTTTAGTGCACACCAAGTTGGAAAGCTTTACCAGGTAGAGGGTACCATGGACCAGCATTTGTGTCAAAAAATCTTAGTTAATCAATTTGGACCAAGTTTAGAAGTACTTTCCCTAATAATGACATCTTTCAACAATATAACAAACCTAAACATATGGCACGGTTGAATAAAAGATATCTGGAATCAAAATTGATACCAGTTATGTCTTGGCCAGCACAGTCTCCTGATTTAAATCCAATAGAAAATCTTTGGTCTATATTGGATGAAAATTGCAAGATTGTAGGGCAACAAATGAAGATGAACTGCTCCAAATTCTTCTTGCTGGTTGAATGCTTTAGCAAATGACTTATTAAAAAGACTTGCAGATAGTATGCCTTCTAGATGCACAGAAGTCATAAGAAACAAAGGATGACCAATTAAGTACTAATAAAGCTAAAACTTGAAAAATATTTTACAAATACTAATTTCTTTTCATTATATGTAATGTACAATAATATTATATACATTTCGAGTGTGGCCTTTTTTTTGCACACCTCCTCTTCCCTCCTCCCCCCCCCCCCCCCTCGTATGTCTTGAAATTCTAAAAAACCGTTTTTTACAAAAACCAAAAAATTTTTTTTTGTATATTGAAATGAAAACAAAAGTTTTATATCTACTGAAAAAATCAGTTCAACTTGTTGAATGCTTCTTTACTTAATTTATTTAGTATAAGAGCAAGTATATGAAGTCATAAAAAAGACTTTTAGTTTAAACTTTTAAGTATCATAAAATCACTGCTTTTTCCTGGTCTTTGGTGATCAGAAGTTCCTAAAATGTTGAGAGATTAATGGACTACTTTAGTAGACAAAACCTTGATATTTAAGGTACAGACACTAGCAATTTTTAACATTGACTTCTTATCTAAAATGGCATCCAGAGACTTAGAGACATCAGGACTGAAAAATGATAGGTTCAACCACTGAAAATCCTGTCATTTTTTAAAAATTTAGTGCTTTTATGGATTTAACTAGTGGTTTTTTTGGATTTAATTATGTATAGAAACTAGCAACAAAATGGTTAATGACCAAACCAATAAATCACTAGAGTGAGTAATGAAATAATACATAAGGGGTCATCCACAAATGACGTCAGGCAATTATTAACTTTTTATGACCCCCTCCCCCCTACTCGTCACATCATTGTAACTGTTAAGTAACAAGTTCCATATGAGACGTCACAAAACAGAAACCCCTCCCTCACCCTTAACGCGTGACATAATTTATAGATGATTCCTAATTGAAATAATTTATTATTGAAACTAAAACATCTTGTTTAAAAAATACCTTTCATCAACTAATACATGGGAAGCGACATTTAGCTGATTGCACAAAGTTCCACCATAAAAACGGAACTCTAAACTAACGAACTAAAAACAACAACAAAAATTAATAATCAAAAGTTATAGATGGTAGTCTCTCTTTTCAAACCCCTATTCCGACATGGAGCATTCTTGACATCCGAAAACCAGGATTTTTAGGGGATAGGGAAATTGGGAAATATAGGGATAGGCGCATCGCAGTGTAAATACATCGACTGATTTATATAGCCATAGGCAAATTACGTGTGTATACATCGAATGAGGGTTTGGGTTTAGACAGGTTGTCTTGAACTAAAAGATTAATCTTTTTCATCTTTACAGACTTAAAGGAGACCTTCGGAATAGAGGTTTGGTAAGAGAGCTTACCATTATAGACAGAACATGCATACAAATATTTTATTTTATAAGTATTTGTCTCACAAAAATTATAAAATAAATCTTTTAAAATATTTAAAAAAAAACATATGAATACCTAAAATTAGATAACTATAATTAGATTGATGTAATCTTTTGTGAATATAAAATTAGATAACTATAATTAGATTGATGTAATCTTTTGTGAATATAAAATTAGATAACTATAATTAGATTGATGTAATCTTTTGTGAATATAAAATTAGATAACTATAATTAGATTGATGTAATCTTTTGTGAATATAAAATTAGATAACTATAATTAGATTGATGTAATCTTTTGTGAATATAAAACTAGATAACTATAATTAGATTGATGTAATCTCTTGTGAATATAAAATTAGATAACTATAATTAGATTGATGTAATCTTTTGTGAATATAAAATTAGATAAATAAAAGTAGATTGAACTAATTACTAGGATTTTTTCATAATTTGCAGGAACATACACATTAGTGAGCCACTGCATAAATTGCTTATCTTCCATCCATCCGGATAGAGATATAGCGTATATGGTATCATCTGGACCACTTAAACACCAATCTCTGTACAGATGTTTTTTTGATTTAAAATTAAAAATGTATAGAGCGAGACCATTATGAGCAGCATTAATGCAATTTCCATTCCAAATTGTATAATGGATTTTTTCATTACTGCCAACCAATTTCAATGGTCATTTTGCACCACCCGGGCAAACTATGTTTTGCTTACATTGATCACCAGAGAAGCCAATTTCATCAAAATTCCACAAATGAAATGGGGTGTTTTACTTGATACCTGCTACATTGAATTTTCTTTGCAGTGTGTTGAAATACTTTGCTACTGTTTCTTGCGAGCAAGAAGTGGCTCTGAGTGATGAAATATTGCCTATGGCTCTGATGCTCAACCTATAACTCCAACAGTTTTTGAAAAGGTTATACCAATCTCTTCCTGGTGTACCATTAGAAAAAAAATGAGATCGACCTTGGTGTTGCAAATAGTTGGTAACTAGTGTGATGTTGTTGTTGTAAGTTCTACCAAAGCCCGAATCAGATAAATTTGATGAGCATATCTACCAAAACTGATTCAAGTTGTTTTAACAAACTCATGCTTGAAGCATTGCCGACTGTTTTACCTATGCTGTGGACATTCCTGTAAAGAGTTGCTACTGATATGCTGAATGATTTAACAGATTTGTTAAATAAAAATTTAATGCTTTAACCACAGCAACTTGCTCCTCAGTGTATAGTTTTTCTTTTTTTTTTTTTACTCAGAAAAGTATTCTCTACAACGCGGTTTAAAAATTTTTGCAAAAAGATTATCCAATAATTAATTTAGAGCAAAAGAATAAACATTGTCATAACTATTTCATTTTACCCGCTATTTTACTTTACCCTCTTTTACTCTATATAATTTTAATTGCAAAAATTAAAAACATTTTCAAAAATTAAATGCCATTCTGAAAAATTAAGGGCTCAATATGACTAATTTACTGCTATGGACCAGAAAGCCCATTATGTTTGATGGAGTGTCACCTGGGATATTTTTTAATGATAATGTATTGTTTTCATTATTTCAACATGATTTAAAAAAAGTTAAAATCAATTTCATTTGCTAAGAGTAAAAAAATTTGTAAAACTCTAATCACTCATTAACGAGCAATAAAGTTTTCTAAAAAATAGAAAAGTGTTTTAACAGTGTTAAGATATAATAGACATTTATTTATAATATTATTGAATTCCTTCATAGATCTGATAAATCCATTTTGTATATATGCTTCATAGCAGAAACAAGATCACCAATAGTTTGTAGGGTTCCTATATCAAGTTTACTTTTACCACTACACCATAAACAAGACCCACCATGACCCTTGATTACACACTGGCTCCCATATATCAGTGAATTTTTTTTCTTCAAAATTTTAACTCTTATGAGACCCAGGTTAATATACTTTTGAAGAAAAAAAAAATTCACTGATATATGAGAGCCAGTGTGTAATCAAGGGTCATGGTGGGTGATCTTTTTCAAAAATTAAGTTAAACCAATGACTTTTCAGTTGCTTTTAAACCAAAGTTCATCTGTTTTTTATCAAAAAAACTGGAGATACCAAAAATTTACCAAAAAGTCAACACCCTAATATGTGTGTGTGTGTGTGTGTGTGTGTGTGTGTGTGTGTGTGTGTGTGTGTGTGTGTGTGTGTGTGTGTGTGTGTATATATATATATATATGTAAATATAAATATATATAAAATATATATTTATTTATGTTGAAATCTGTAAATGTTATAAACAATAATTATTAAACGTTATTCAAAATAAACTTTATATATAACTTTATAATTCTAAAACTAATTTTAAGTCAAACTTTAAAAAATTACTTACAGAATGTAATTTGGATGCTAAATACAATCTATAAGTATAAAAAAAATACAATCTCAAAATAAAATAAAATCTTGTAATGTAGTGGTAGTGGTAGTGTAAGGTAGTAGTGTAGTGTTAGAGGGCTTGGGGAGGGCTTAGGAAAATAAATTAGGTTCCAACTTCTTACTATTAACTGTTTTTCATTAAAATTCAAAACAAGTAGTAACCAGGGAACTGGGACTAATTGGATACAGTTTGTAATTGGATACAGACTAATTGGATACAGACTAATTGGATACAGATAATTGGATACAGGGAACTGGGACTAATTGGATACAGTTTTACTACTACTATTTTTTAAAACTCTCAACCTTTCAATTTTAAAGCTTTAAAGCATTTTGCTGTAGGTAAAGGTGATTGACTGAGCAACTACAGCATAAGATGATTTACAAAAATTACTTTTAGTAAAACAGTAATAATATAAATTTTTAAACTTAAACGTTTTTCAACTTTAGCCTAGCTAAGTTAATTATAATTTTTAGTATTGGCCACAGCACTAAATTTGATCTATTTAGTGGATGGTTTAATGTGTTCAATGACAAAGTAACAAAGAAACAAGGACAAAGATATAAAAGATATAAATTACAGTTTAGCAGGTTGAGAAGAGGTCATACTTTTCTACTCTCAAATTGTTAATCAAGACATTCCTTTTGTCCATTGCTCCAGTACTACACAGCCTTAAGCTGCCTGTTCCAACTTTCTCTGGAAAGATTTGCCATTTTTAAAAGAAAGCAGCAAGTCCAACAGCGAGAAAGGTATTAAAGATAAAAATTATAGTATTGCAGGTGCAGTTAAGGAAAAGAGGCTATACTTCCCTAAGCAAAAAGATGGTAACAATCTAATAGAAGACCTAGGACTTACTAAATTGAATGATGAGCTTCAGATATCCAGGATCGAATAGTAAATTATCTGGATAAAAACATGCAAGTGGCAGTTCAGAGAATGTGTCACCAAAACTTTTCGAGGCTCTTGATATCACTTGTACTCTTAATGGCACCTATTTAAAGACAGTTTACCTAGGAGCCTAAAAGTCATGTTGCTTCACAACAAAAACAACTACACATCTACTCTGATGGCTCACTCTGTGCATCTTAAATGGACTATACCAGTGTTAAGGTGTTTCCTTTGTTTCTGGGACAGTTTCGATATTAAGGTGCACTATCAAAGAACAAGATTAGCCACAACAGATCAAGTTCTGTGGTGGCAAGAGCAATGTGAAGTGGCAATGACAAATAGAACCTCAGAAAATTTTTACAACCAGAATGTACATTTCTATGAGTCAACAACTTGACCTATAATGTTTAACTCACCCATTCTAATTATGATTTAACAAAATAAAATAAAAGTGAATATATATATGTAATATCTAAAAACTTTTAAATATATAGTATATAATATTTAAGTATATAATTATTAATTTTAACAAAATTGATTTATATATAACATAAATATCCTTTCTGTTCACTTTCTTCCGTGGTCAAACTCTCCCAGACAAAAAGTAAAAATAAAATTAAGCAATTTTTAAAACAAGACCAAGAATTACACTGGTGGTTAGTTGCATTATTGCATGAACAAAACTATGTTTAATAGCTACTTATGTGGCAAAAATTGGTAGACCTCTTTTAGCAGGACTACTCATTTTTTTTGAATGTTTTTAAAACCCTCTCTTATACCTACAAATTATTAAAAATTGTGTTCCACAAACCTTGACAAAAACCACCACTCCAAAAAACAAGTTGATCAAAGTACATTCAGGGATATGGTGGGGTTTGACACTGTACTTTTTGGCTTACAAAGCAAGCGTTCTACCACAACACTGCTACCACATACTTTTTTGTTTACTGAGTTTTTTTTAACAATTTCATATATTAAAAAATACTAGTATGCAACAAACAAGCTTGTTTAAATTTTTTAAAAATATAATTAAAAAATTAAGTCTCAATAAGTAAAAACAGAATAGTAGATGATAAAGAAATAAAACTATAAAAATATACACATACTTGTGTCTTCTAAATAAACCAGCAGAACTAATTGTGTAGTGCTCATCTAGTTCTGCTATATTTTCTGCATTTAAATTATCAGCATTCATATGACTAAAAATGTCTGAAAGTGTACTAGGATTTATATCTTCCAAATAATGATCCCCAAATTTATCAAAGTCTACTTCAAAGAGAGCCAAAGTTTTAGTAGTAGAATAGTGCATATATTTAGGACAAAATGGAAGCAGCGCTTTTTTTTCCTATGATACCAAAATAATAAAAATTTTAAACATTACAAATTAATAAAATTATTTTCTGAATCTTACAAATAATAGAAATTTAAAATAACAGACTAAAAAAATATTTTACTTACATAACATTCTAACAGCCAAGTTACTTTTACTACATCACATTTTCCACTACTAAAAAACAAGAGTGAAAATTTTGACCAAAAAATTGATTAGCAAATAATACAGAAAATTACTTTTATTTACCCCATTATGTGCTTGACTCTAACATTAACTTTATCTGCTATAACACAATAGGTATCTTCTCCAGGATTTTGAACAAAAACACCACTCATCTGTAAGTTTTTAAAATAAAATGATACTAAATTACATTACTAAATTATATTACTAAAATACATTAATTTCAGCACAAGCATTAAAATAAAACACTACTATTAGTAGATTATACCAAAATAGTACCATTAGTAATGTGGTAAATTGCTTCTTTAACTGTAAACAGTCAATAGTAAGTAGTCTAGGTCTATGCAAATAAAGTAAACCCTCAGTCTATGAATTACATAGACTGAGAGCTGTTAACACAGAATGAGGTTTTATTTTATTTGCATAGACCTAGATTACTTTAGATTGCAACAGCCCTCAGTCTATGCAAGCAGCCCTTGGTCTATATTAGTGATTCTTAACACACAAATTGATATAATGAATTTATTTGTTAAAATATTGTATATCAATACCTTAAAAAACTATTACTCAAAATAAAATTTTTTGGAAATACCTCTACTATTTTCTCTTCAAGTTGTTGTTTTGTGCATGTTAGTGAACCATTGATAACACAAAATTCTTTTCCTTTAAATGCAGAGCTAGACTAAGAAAAAAATTAATACTATAATGTTAACATAATAATCATTATGTCAACAAACAAACCTGGGTAACAAAACTAAAAACTCTTTTTTTTTTACTTCATTTATATTTGAAACATCAGCAGCTTTGAACTGTTTTCCAATTGCAACTGGAAAATCAACATGGTCATCAAGTCTTCGCTTCTTTTTATTAGATGTAGTAGATGTTTCACTTTCAATGTGTTTAGATGTTAACTTCCCACAGGCTGCCTTGATATAAATACACAAAACATGAATATATTAAAAAATAATTTTATGTAAATTATATACAATATAATTACTACGTTGTAGAAGGCTTCCCAGGCAAGGATTTAGTTAGAGGTAAACTTCTGTCAATTAACCTCACACCCTACTCACCTACTTTATCTAATAGGTTAACCTCACACCCATACCTCACACCCCTACCTTATCTAACAGGTTGGCATAGATCTAAATCCAAGTTACATTGTTTCCAATGATGATGAATACTAGATCTTCTTGACTCTACTTAGTTACTAGTTCCTTTATGGTAGTGACTATGCAATAGGGGTATGACTAAAAAAAAATTTAAGAATTTTTTATTCCCCATGTAACCATGAGTGGAGAAATTATATTTATAAACATAAAATATATTTTTTTTATGTAAATTGTCAAAAAAGATCACCCCTCAAGCTCAAAATAATTTTTCCTATCTTTTTAGTGAGTTATAAATTAGAAATATAATAGAGAACCCAATCTTACTCAATATACGACTGTGATCACAAACATCATAAATTCTACAGATTTCTTTACGAGATAACTGAAACTTTTAATAACTGCAATTTTCGATTTGAACTCTGTTGGACCGCGCGGAAGTGCTTCAGCATTTTATAATTGGTTTTTTGTATATAACCGGAATTGTCTTCTTTAACTTTGTCAAACTGTTATCTTGTGTTTTGAACATTATGTCCAAAAATAGAGTTGCTTCAAACAAGAATAAGAAAGTTTGGGAATCAAATTTAGTAAGGTTTGAAAAAGCTAAAACTTCCAGAAAATGTACTACTGTTGTTAAAAGTATTAGTGAAATGAATAAGATGCCAACAGAACAGCGTATCATTGATCGATTTAAAAGTTTGTCATCAAATGTGAAAAGTAGAAAGGAGAGAATTGCAATTGTGGCTGAAGAAACTAAATTGCTATGGAGAAAGCTAAATATTCCTATTCAACAAGGGAAATCGGCAGCAGAAAGAAAAATAGAAAATGTATTGAAAAAACTTGACAAAGATAGTCGAAAACCCGGAACTCAAAATTTTACACGATTGTTTGACATAACCGATGAGAAAGGTGAATGGTTGTGTCAGGAAGATAAAGAATTTTATTGTCTTCAAAGTCAACAAATGGAAGAGCTGGATATAGTACCACAATTAAAGATGCTGAAGGTATTCATCCAAGAAAATTAGTGTTGATAAAGAAACAAATGTCCATCAGTCAAGGACAAGATTTTGTTGAATCAGCTAGTGAAGGAGAACCTTCAGAAAGTGAAGAGCAGTGTTCCAGCAGTGATATTGAAGCTGAAGGTCCTTCATCATCATCTAAAAAACAAAAAACAAATTCAGCAGTAAATTTAGTGATTTCTGCTGAGATTAGTACCAAAAAAGCACATAAAGTCTGTAAAACTCTTTCAGAAAGTGGTATTTCTATTCATACTCCAACGCAAAGTGGTATCTACAAAGGTGTTATGAAAGAAGGAGAAAAGTTGAAAGCAAATTATATGGAAAACCTAAAAAATGAAAAGTGGTCTTTGCACTTTGATGGAAAACAAATAAAGAAAATGGAACATCAAGTAGTTGTTTTGAAAGATGAAAATAGAGAGGTTAGGCTTGCTGTTCTGGAAATGATGAATGGAAAAAGTGAAACAATATATAATGGGATAAAGCATGTGCTAGATGAGTATGAGCTGTGGCCAGCCATAAAAATGATTGTATCTGACACAACATCTACAAATACAGGATTAAGAAATGGTGTAGTTACACGGTTACAGAAACATTTTAAAACCATTGGACTAGAAAAGCCTGTTTTTATTGGATGCCAACACCATATTCTAGATACTCTTTTGAAACATGTCATGAATGATCTTTTTGAAGGATCGACAATGTCACCATATCTCCATTACCCTTTTGTGACAAGGTTGCAGCAAGATTACGAGAACTTGAAGCTATTGTTTAGTAATATTGGAAATCCTTTGACGAAAGTGAAGCGAACTCGCTGGAGAGATGACATGGATTTCCTGAATCACTTAATAGCATGTTATAAAAAGTTTAAAAGCACAGGTAACTTTACAAAAGTTAATTTCAAATCACTTCCTGCTATAAGCAATGCAAGGTGGAATTCGAGAGCCATTTTTATTCTACTTGCTTACATTTTAGTACCAGAATACCAAGAATCAGAATCAGCTCAAGCAGCATGTGACTTCATCTGTGGTTCATGGGGTGATATATGGTTTGGGGGTCACTACTTCAATCCTGCAGACTTTGTTAATCTATTAGAAGCATGCAATGAGCATCCTAAAGCATTGAAATCATTGAAAAGGTTTTGGTCCACTGAGCCAACACCAATACCAACACAACGTTCAAATATATGTGCAGAACGTGCTGTGAAAGTGATGCAAGACTTAATGCCATTATGCCATAGCATAGAAAAACTAAATATTAAATACTTATTGTCAAATACACAGTAGACAAATTTTATTTATACATGTTTATTGGTTTCTATAAAGTAGTGGAAGATGTGTTGCAAAACTACATTTTTTAAAAAAAATTTACAAATATTTTTTAATTGGGGGGTGAACTTTTTTGACATATAGTAAAAATGCTTGTTATTTATCTGATTTTTGCACAAAATCTCCACTAAATTTAGTATGGGGATATAGGGTTGCAAAATTGTCATATCCCTACTATGCAACTCTTTCTGTGGAACTCTTTTCTGCTGTAAAATGCTTTTGAGGCTGGTTGATAGTAAGATTTCCCAAACTCTGAGGCAAATCTCAGAGAGACTTATTCTATCAACAGCTGTTTAGTTAAAATTAAATTATTTCAGTCTATCCTTTACAAATATTTATGGCCTTCTAAGCTAATTTCATCAGTTGAATCTTTTGCAAAATTCACCAGACCCTGACCACTACACGACATGACTGACATGGTTTGGCTCTAACCTACCCTGGTGGCATCAAAACTCACAACTTTTCTATTTCTTACTCAGATAATTAACTTTGTGACTTGTTTTCCAGAATAGTCACTAGCCTTCACTCCTTGATTTAAGCATTGTCTCTGACCATAGCTTGCATTTGTTTCCTCCTTGTCTCCTTCAGGTGGGTTAAATCATGCTATAATCTAACTGGAACTTGTACCTCGTACTTCTTCTACATTAAATTCACAGTTTAGTTTATTGTTAGACATCAAAATCACTACAGCTGATAAAGTTATTACCCCCCTAAATTCTTTTACAGGTCTTCTACAGTCAGCACAACATTCCTGTCACATAAAAAAGTTTTCTCTTTATAACTCTTTAAATTATTTAACAAGTTTTTAAACAAATTTAAATAAAGTTTCACTACTTGATTTACTCTAACATTTAAAACTTTGAAAACGCAGACAACATGTTTTACTATTATTAGCAGAGTCTTTAAATCCTTGTTAACAAACTTCTAATATCTTATCTAGAGTCTAAAAACTTACTCTCTGACAATCAATATGAATTACAACTTTTTCATTTTACTACTGACTTATTAACTGTTATAACAGTTCTTGCTTGATCATGGAACTTATTAAAATTCCTCTTTTGAGGAAGTAGAGCAATTTCTTAACAACAGAATTTCTTAACAACAGAATTTCTTAACAACAGAATTTCTTAACAACAGAATTTCTTAACAACAGAATTTCTTAACAACAGAATTTCTTAACAACAGAAAGAACCAAGAATAGATAAAAGAATATAAAGTTGGAACTCAGAACATAATGTGAAAATCATGGTCTAAAAATTGTGCTCATGCTACCACCACACATTAAGTTGGGCATGATGAAGCAATTTGTGAATCAGACCCAATTTAATGTATATGCCCTTAACTTGGTTTCACTTACATTTAGAAAATTATCTTTTATTTTCACAAAAATTACTTTTATTTAGTTAACTAATTTACTGAAAATTATTTTTTATTTTGTAAATAATTATCATAATCACAAAGGATATTGATGAATTTATATATATGTTATTAGGGCCGTTCAGAACATGGGGTGTTGAGGGTGTTCTGTACTGTATTTTTATATAACATACTGGATGTTTTAGATTACCCTGACCTAAACTACATGGAGCACTCCAGCTTTTATTGTCCTACAAAACATTTTATTTTGAATAATGCAAATTTGAATACAAATATATCTTTTTATATTTGTATCAACATTTTATATCTTTTTATAATAATATAACTAACCAGAAAAAATACTTAGAGGCTGGGAAAAAAAACATCTGACATCTCTGTAATAAAAAAAACAACCAGTTATAATACAATTAAAATTATTAAACAATCCTTAAATCGTGCTAAATTTTCTTTATTCAGCAACCCCATTCAAGGCTAATAAATAATATGAACAAGAGACAGGACAAAGACAAATTGTATACATACATAAAATTTATATATATTTATATGTGTGTATATATATATATATATATATATATATATATATATATATATATATATATTTATATATATATATATACATATATATATATATATAAATATATATATATATATATATATATATATATAAATATATATATATATATATATATATATAAATATATATATATATATATATATATATATATATATATATATATATATATAATATATATATATATATATATATATATATATATATATATATATATATATATATATATATATATAATAAACTATGTTAATGTATTCTACAAATAGAGTGCTCAATGTTCTTTAAGAACGGAGCAATAATTAATTGGTAAAAACGCTTACCTAGTTTTTTTCTTTAACAATTTGTTTCTTCATCAGTGATGCTTCCTGATGAACTTACCGATGGAAAAACAAATTCTTGAAGAAAAAACTAGACAAGGGTTGTTATTAATTTATGTATATATGTGTGGGTGTGTGTATCTATATATATATATATATATATATATATATATATATATATATATATATATATACACATATATATACATATATATATATATACATATATATATATATATATTTTAAATGCATTCTACCAAAATAGCTCTTCTTAAAAGAATAGAGAAATATGTATCAAATAACTATTATAGTATTAGAAGTAGAACAGAATTATAAATATTAGAAATAATATTTTTTGTGTAGTTTTTTCCAAAAGGTAAATCGATATAAGAAAAAGTGAAGCAAAAATCTGCCATTATGGGGGGGCAAAATCTTAACGCTATTTATAAAAACAAAAAAATGTAATCAATAATAAATCGATACACAGATATCTGAAAACTTTGATGTTATTTTTATTTTGATTTAAAATTTAATAATTATGTAAAATATGCATTGTTTTTTTTTAAACATTTTAAAATCATACTGATTTAAATTTGTTTGATTTTAAAATTTAACATTCAACTCAAATCTTAGGTTTGGTTGGAGTTAAATCTATTATCTTTTAACATTTTATGCATCTGTTAGTCATTAACTACCCTCTGCAGTAATGAAGGTAGTATAGAAGGTATTACAACATAACTGCAAAGTAAACAGAGTTAAAACTTGTAATGAAATATTTTATAAAGCTGTCTTGATAACTAACTAAGCTCTGTGTGACGCAACTTAACTAAGCTCTGTGTGATGCAACTTAATTAAGCTCTGTGTGACACAACTTAAAGGTTCCTTCTAGAAATGTTAAAATTTTATTTATGTTTAAACCCTTTTTATTTTTATAAAAATCATTATTACTATTTTCTATATTTAATTTACCATCAATAATTAAATAATAAAACTTAATAAAACTTCATTTAATACTTTTATTTACAATATTTTCATAATATATATATATATATATATATATATATATATATATATATATATATATATATATATATATATATATATAAATAATCAAAGCATTCTTTACACTATTTTTATTTTAATTTAAACAGCAGAAAAAAAGAATTTTTTAAATGGCGCAGGCTAACTTAAAAAAGACCATCCTACCAGCACTTCTTTGTGCGTTGGCATTAAATTTCAAATAGAAAAGACTGTATGTATATATATATATATATATATATATATATATATATATATATATATATATATATATATACATATATATATATATATATATATATATATATATATATACATACATACATATATATATATATATATATACATATATATACATGTACATATATATATATATATATATATATATTTTTTTTTTTTTTAATAAACAAGACAAACTTTTTAATTAATAAAACCATTTTATTAATTCTAAACAAAACAAAACATGTTTCGACTATCAATAGTCATCTTCAGTTGAAGTTTAATTTTTAAATTTGTTTAAATACCTATATAGGTGATTTTTACAATACCAATACAAAATCTTGAAAAAATTGAAAAAATCACCTATATAGGTATTTAAACAAATTTAAAAATTAAACTTCAACTGAAGATGACTATTGATAGTCGAAACATGTATTGTTTTGTTTAGAATTAATAAAATGGTTTTATTAATTAAAAAGTTTGTCTTGTTTATTAAAATACTTACATTTTTTGTGCTAAAAAGAAATTTTGGATATATATATATGTATATATATATATATATATATATATATATATATATATATATATATATATATATATATATATATATATATATATATATATATATATACACACATTAATATAAACATATATACATATATATAAATATATATATATATATATATATAGATATATATATATATATATATATATATATATATACAGACATATAAACATATATATAAACATGTTATAAACCTTTGAATATAATTAACTTATTTGATTGTTGATGTCAGAGTTATTAGTCCTTGGCCTTGGCCTGTCCTTAAGGCCAAAAATTGAGGCCTTGGCCTTAAAAACTTTGGCCTTGGCCTTGAAAAAAACAACATATTTTCTTATTGATTTCGTTGAATTCTGCGCATATCCTTGGTCTATTTTTACAAAATGTGGTTTTATTGTCACACCACTTGCTACTTACAGTTTTGTTAATAATTGGCCTTATCGTAAGGCAAAAATTGAAGTCTTTGGTCTCAAAAATGTTTGCGTAGGCCTTGAAACTCTTAATCTTGGACTTGTCCTTAAAACTCTTGGCCTTGTAACTTTGGTCTTGACCTTGGCCTTGCTACTTTTGACCTTGTTAACAACTCTGGTTGATGTAGACTGATCATTAACTTTCTTAAAACATTTTCTGTATATAATTGGCCATATCTTTGCAGTCTGATTGTAAAAAAGTTATTTGCTAACATTTTTATTAGTTGTGTGAAATGCATGTCTTCTGTGGCATCTTCATGCTTAGCATCGTGTTCATTTAGGTTATTAAAAAAATGTTTTTTACCAATAATTTTAACATTCATTGTCGGGTTTTTGAGATGACAATTTTGAAAACGCTCTCGCATACTAGTTTGTATAACATCATTTCTTGGAGCAATAAGCCCACCCCTATTTTTACGTTAATCAATGAAAGAACTGATGTTCCATAAGAATGTTCCTCAAATTGTTTTGGGATATAAGTGAGTTTGTACACACAGAACATGTTATCTTTGATAATAATCTTCTTACAATGAATCCAGATATTTATCCTAGAATTGCTTCTTTGTAGATAGAGGTATTATCAATATAATTTTGAATTGTAACAATACCATTATCAAAGTTTAAAAAATATTTGTTTCAAGATTTGAATAAATTGCATATTTTTCACTCCACTTTAATGCAAAAATAGAGCGGCATGCAATATCCTTAATTGTTAAACAATTTGCATGTTTTGAGCCTATAACACAGGTCAACAACAAAAAAAAATTTTTTCTGGTTCCGAGCAAACAATTTGTTTTTTGTATAGCATTTCTCATTTTGATTTCAAATATGCAACTCTTTTTTTACCATCACGTCAAGTTGTAAAAATATTTAGGTTCAAATCTTAAGTATTTAGGGTAACGTCCCTAATATTGTCGAAAAAAAAGTTATTCAAAAGTATGTCAACCTGAGTCTCAAAAGAAGTGTATTTTCATAGAGATTTTAAAAATATTATTCATTTGTAATAAAAAAAAGTGTTTTTTGTATTATTGCTGAATAACATTCTGTTGAAATTTTTTTAAGAGTCTTTAGCATTTTTTCACAACTTTTTTTGTCAATAAATTTTAAGGAAAAATATTTGTGTTTTCTAAAATGAATAACTTCTTTTGAATAACTTTTTTTTTGACAATATTAGGGACTTTACCCCAAATACTAAAAATTTGAACCTAAATATCTTTACAACTTGATGTGATGGTAAAAAATGAGTTGCATATTTGATCATATTATATCAAAATGAGAAATGCTATACAAAAAACAAATTGTTTGCTTGGAACCAGAAAAATTTTTTTTTTGTTGACCTGTGTAATAGAATTGCGTAAAAGAATTCTTTTTACAAATGACTTAAGTTAGATGACTTAAGTGTCAAAGGTTTTTTGCAGCCACAATTAACCCTAATACATAAATTTTTCTCCTATGTTTTAATAAAAGAGTACCATTAGCATCTGTCAACTTTGATAAGTAGTATTATTTGATCAAAAGTTGCATTCAAATAAGGATAGTCATTTAAAAAAAGAGCTTTCTTATATGTTTTTAAATAAAGATTTTTAGAGTTCAGCATATCGTACAATGACCTTTATAAAATTTATAGTTCCTTCAGCATGCTTGAAATTTGGATGTTTGGATAACATAAGAAATTCAATTGCATCTGCAGCTGAATTTGGATAACATAAGAAATTCAATTGCATCTGCAACTGAATTTGGATAACATAAGAAATTCAATTGCATCTGCAACTGAACTACTAAGAGTTTGTTCAGCAAACTTAACATTGGTTTTGTGACACTGGAAATAAATATGTTTTATTGAGATTTTATTTGCGAATTTCAATCCTTCCTCTTCTTGCATTTCATATAGAGCTCTTATATAACTCTATTTAATGTATTTTCCATCACAATCCTTAAGTACCTCTAAATCACATAATGCATTTCTAGCTAATTTTATCACATGACATAGGTCAGGGATTATAGCAAAAATTCAAAAGTAAATCTTCCAATAATTTTTTCAAGCCTTTTCCTAAATGTACATCCTAGTGATGTAACAGAATTAAAGTTGACATTTACACCATCAAATGTAATGCTATATACATTAAATTTTTTACCAGAAGAAATCATTAATGCTTTTTTAATAAGACATTTAAGGTTTTCGGCTGTTATTTTAATACATAGTATATAGCCAATAGCTATTTTCCAATGACCTTGTAATCCTACCAGCATAAATATCAATGCTTCTGTAGCTGGTGTATCTGGTTCAACTGCAACAATACCTTTTCCATAATCTGTAAAACCAATGAATCGACCTGTCTTTTTATCATTTAGAACTAATGTTTTGATTGCCATGGCATCTATAATTAACGCACAATCTTTATAATTAATGTTAGTCACTGCTTTTATATTAACATAACTTGACACATCTTTAAAAAAACCAGGTTCACAATTTACAGAAGTAGTTCAGTTGGCCAAAGAGCTTAAAGCAGGTAAATAGAGTATAGGCTGTAGAAAATTATATGCTTTAGACAAGTAAAAATGCAGAGTTATTGCAAATTTTTTAACTTCATCAGTGTACCTATGCCCCTTTGGAAGTGAAGTATTGTTTTTATACTGATTTTTTATAATATCAAAAGTGAACCCACTAAAGTTTTCACAAAGAACATTAGCAACATCT
>NC_088925.1:44840000-44917500 GCF_038396675.1 Hydra vulgaris
CTCGTTAAGGATTAGTATTGTTTAGGCTCGGCTCGTTTTACATGTTGCTCGAGTTCAACTGGTTTAAAACTCGAAATAATTATTGTAACCTGTTAGTTTAAAGCTCGTTTAGTAAAAAAAATTATTCGTTAAAGGCTCGTCTGTAAATAATGCAAGTCCAAATCAACAAACAACATAAACAATCCTACAGTCTATTAAACATGCAAACAAACAACATAATGAAATAAGATCCCACAAATCTAATAGTTCAAAATAAAAGTTAAAACTAATAGTTCAATGTTCAAACTTAATGTTCAAAGTTCAAACATAATGTAAACTCTCACAAACATAATAATTCCTATTAAACACTGCACTCTAATAGTTCAAATTACATTTTCACAAATATAAGTCTTGCTCTCATTGCATTGGATAAATAAATATATATGTATATATATATATATTCAAGCTTTATTCGAGCCTATATGAACAAGCCTATGATGTTTGTTCAAGCTTGGCTCGTTTACCATTCGAGCCGAACATGAACAAGCTCTTGTCGAGCCGATCACCGAGCCGTTCACGAACACGAGCCAGGATTTACAGCCTGGCTCGTGTTCGTGTTTCGTGAATATTACTAGGTATTACTTATCTTTTTTATGAGTAAATTATACCATATATGCATTATATATATACAACCATTGTAACAACAATAGAGTCTTCATGTGGCATATATTTTGTTTTTATGTCAAAAATATTTATATTATTGATACAAAATAATAATCCTTAAAATATTTATGTATTTTTCACATATTTTGTTTGATAAACACTGAAACTATTTTTTAGAATAAATATAACTAATATAATGAGTCCCCCTAGAAGAAATGCTCCAGATGAGGCTAATAATATTATTTTTGGTTTAAATGAAAAATTTCAAGTGATTACTCAGCTGACAAAAACCTTACAGATGATGAAGAAAACATTATTACAGCTGATGATGAATCAGACGCTATTACCTCTGATGAAAGTGATAAAGAAGTTGTTTATGGTTCAGGAAAATCACATGATTTTCCTGAACCGTAGATCAAAACATGATTTCAAAGAATGGTTAGGAAATTTGGAGTAAACTAGCAGTTATAGATGCGGCTCAGCCACATACACACAATATTATTTGATAACCAACTGGCCCAACAAGGTTTGCAGCCAAAGTATGGATACTGTCTTTAAACTCTTTATAACACAAGAAATGATAAGAATTATTGTCAAGTGCACTAATGCTGAAGCTTGTAGAATAGTGTATATTATACTTTTGCATGTTTTAATTTTCATTCAGTATGTCACTTTTCCTATGTATTCATAAACCCTGAGTTGAATGGTATAATTTATTTTGAAGAAAAAACAAGTCTACCTACCACGAAAACGTTTTTAATTTTCAAAAATACTGTGTTTTTTACTAAATGATGACTGTTTATGTTATAAATGTACATAATGGTTATTTAAAATATTTTTTAACCCTATGCCTAATTTTTATAATATGTTTTGAGTTTTCAACAGTATTATTTGGTGTATAAGTATCAGTTAATATTCAAATATACTTTGAAAATATTATAATTACTATTTTAGACTTTATTTCAAATTAATTGCTATAATTGCTGTATTTATATCTTCCAGATTCATAATATATTAAAAAAAGAAAAATGGCATTATCAGTTAGCAAGAAAAGCAGAAAATCGATTAACACCAAACTAAGTGAGTATCTTGGAGGTCCTAAAAAGTTTCGCCAAACTGAATTTCTAACACTACATGATTGTTTGCAGCAATGTCTAGATCTGCAGCGAAACAGAATACTAGTCTATGAAAAAAATCCGCGTAACTTATCAATGCAAGAAATTTTTTCTAATGTTGCTAATGAAGTTGCAGAACTGTGCTTATTTCCGACACCGAATTTAAAGAACCCAAAGTTTGTGGAACTAAAGCAATAGCACTAAGAATTAACAGAAGTTGTTCTGTATTCTCTGAGAAAGTTCGCCACAAATCTCAAAAGGCAAACAAAAAAAACCGGGAACCTAAACTTAATAAATTTTTAAATATTGCTTTTTGCAAATGCAGAATCGTTTGGGGCTTCATTATCACTGCAATGATAATGATGCCCCTTGCAACGAATCTTGTGATGACAGTGCTCATTGCTTTTGCAAATGTGACTTAAATTAAAGAATTCCTAAAAAAGAACTTATTTGGATAAAAACCCAGCGCGAAAAACAAGGCAGTGTTTCATGTATGCAAGAATTTGGTCTGGATTTTAAAGAGACTGCCAAACATAGGTTAAAACGCTTACATAAGTCAACTGATCAAGCAAGACTTACGCGACAACGTGGAGAAGCTTCGAAATATAAGATAGAATCATTAGCCTCTATTTATCCAACCGATGTTAGATTTTATGATGAAAGTACGGGTGTTACAATAGAAATTAATAACAATTCCAATGATGTGATAGCCAATGATAGCGATAAAGTCAGTGATAGCGAAGAGGACTCGACAATTGAAAATCAAGAGAGTTATGTTAAACGAAACTTCCTTGATATTAGTAATGCTGCTGTTACTTCTATCAGATTTGGTGTATCATTGACTGCTACTGCTGCTATCATTAATGGTCTACTGAAAGATATTATGAAGGCAGGGAAACTTGTTGAAGATAAAAAAAATCTCATATGTGATAGTATGAAAGTTTTTCGTGCAAAAGAGTGTGCTATGAAGTATTCCAGAGTAGAGGAAAATTTCGACTGTGAAAAAAATATAATTACTGGAATTTTTGTTGATGGTAGAAAAGATAAAACTTTAGTTCTTATCCATGATAAAACCACAGGCACCTTCAGAAAACAAATTATCAAAGAAAATCATATAACTGTGACAGAAAAGCCTAGAGGTCGCTACCTTACTCATTATACACCAAAAGTCAGAAATATCTAAACCAGCCAAGCAATGTGCTTTTGGATTATTCGACTGGTTAATGGAAAGAGGTAAAGATCTTAATCTCCAACTAATTGGCAGTGACACTACAAATGAAATGTCTGGATGGAAAGATGGAATGCTTCATTTTGTGGAAGAACTTCTCAATCGAAAACTTTTTAGATCTTTTTGCTGGCTTCACATTAATGAGCTTCTATTCCGTCATATTATGGAAAAACTTGATGGACCAACTTCTTCAGATAAAGGATGGATTGGAGCAGTAGGTAAACTGTTTTCCAAAGTTGAAAATCGTAAAAGAATTACTAAATTTACGCAAATTCCGCTTCTGGAGCCTCTTGTTAGTATAAGTGAAGATTTCTTAAAGCAAATGACCACTGACAGTTTAGTAACATGGAAGTATTTAAATACAATATTGAAAGGAAAGCTCGATCCTGAAGTAGCAGCTCTTAAATGTGGTAGATTGTCTCACAGTCGATGGCTTACTTGTGGCATGAGATGCCTGCTTCTCTATATGAGTAAACATGATCTTGAACCTGAAAAATACAGAGATCTTAAGACTGCTTGCAACTTGGGTGACTCAGGTTTATTTTCCAATGTTCTTTGAGATTAAAGTTAAGCATGACATTGCTTAATTTGGTTCTTGTCATCTTTTAAAGCTGTTTCAACTTTGGCAGAAGCAAGATGATAGGATTAAAGAAGCATCTAAACTTTATCTCAGAAGTGAATCTTGGTGGGCTCATCCTGAGAATATACTTGTCTCACTTCTCTGTTCTGATAACTCAAAACAAATGTTATTTGCCGTCGACATAATATTGACAGTTAGGGCGGGAAGTTAACTTGGCTTTACTGATGTTAGACCATTTAAAATTCCGCAAACAATAAACCTTGATGCTTGTGACATCAAAGAACTTATCGATTGGGAAAAAGAGGTCATCACTGAACCAATTTTCACTGCAAATATGTCGTTAGTCCAACTCAATGCATTGATAGTTTCTCCCCTGCAGCTACCTCTTTACTCATTACATGCCCAAAGTTGCGAGAGAGCAGTCAAATTAGTCACAGAAGCAGCTCAGTCAGTCTGGTTGGGATAAAAGAGATGGTTTTATAAGAACTCAACTGCGAAATCTTGAACTAATGCCTTTGTTTAAATCAAAAAAAGACTTTTTATTTATACTTTGTTGTGCATAACATTAAATGTTAAATAAATACTTGGTTTTAATGTTGATCTTATAAGAATTTTGGGGAGCTAAAACAAAAATTAAGGCAGCCAGATTTATAATTTGAATGAGTATTTTGAGTAAGTGTAAAGAGAGGGGGCTTTTGCCACTAAGCCCCTTGCTCCTACTCTACCTACTCTACCAGTGTGTATAAATATATATATACTAATTGTAATAAATCTTGATCTTATAATCATAATAAAACTATCAAATATTGATAGAAGGGAGGGGGCGGAACCCCTAGCCATGCATTCTGGCTCAAGAAACCTGAAAGCTAAATGATAATTTTGTGTTTTATTACAAATGGTTTATTTTTTACCTAATATTATTTTAATTTTTATCATTAATTGACTAAAAACATTTAAAAATTAAGCTTTGGTTATTAAAGACTATTTAAAAAAAAAAAACTAATCTTAAAACCAGTTTCCCGGTAGCTAGACATCAATATTTTGCAAAAATATTATTATATTTGAATTCCCGGACCCAAATACATAGGAATCCAAGCGTGCTAGTCAAAATTCTGAAAATTTAATTTTTGTCTCAAGTATGATATACCCTATTGTAGAATAAGACTAGAAGGGTTGACACAACAGTAAATGAGCTTTATGAGTTTATTGGAGTTCTTCTCCTAGCTGGAGTGTTCTATTCTAAAAATATTAAGAAATATAATGGAAATGTTTATTACTAAATGTAAGACAAGTACAATCCAAAAGCATATCTTACTGTTGATGAGCAACTAGTTACGTTTAAACGTTGCCCATTTAAGATGTTTATACCTACTAAGCCAGGAAAGTATGGAATGAAAATATGGATATTAAGTGATACTGAAACCTCTTACTGCATAAACTTGCAACCATATATTGGTAGAGTATATGATTTGGACAAGGTACACAAGTGGTTCTTGCTCTAACTTAACACTTAAATGGAAGTGGTTGACACATAACAGCTGATAATTTTTTTATAAACATTCATCTTGCATGTACATTGCTAGGACATAAAATGACATACACTGACACCATTTAAAAAAAGGAAAAATGCCAAAAAGGTTATTGCCAGCCAATAGATCCATTCGGAACGCCATTTCGTCAGATTTTCTTTTTGTTTTTCGAAGTTTGGGAGTTCAAGTAAAATTGAGAAACTTTGTCAGAACTTCGACAGTTTTGGAAAAAAATCATTTTTTTACTGCTAAAATAATTAAGTTCTTCTTTTTTTCTACGTTGCTTTTACAATAATTCGAAGTTGTTGTTTTGAAAATAAAAGTGTTCTCTTTTATTTAAAAAACAAACAAAAATAACAAATAAAAATATGAAGTTAATTTATCTTAAAGGTAAGTGTAACTAAACATTAGTTATTTCAAAGTTATTAAATTTAAATGAATTAAGACCAAATATCTGAGGATTAACAGGTGACGAATGGTGTAGCAACAGAGGTAGAAGATACTATAATTTAAACATTCAGCACAACTTTATGTACTGCTTAAAAAAAGTAAAATTGCCATCTCCATGTTCTGCTGAAGCATTTGCACATTTTCTATAATAAAAAAGTTGAAAGAATTTGGATTAGATAGCGAAGATACTGCAATTAAAACTATGGATGGCTGTAGGTGAATGCTGAAATTGAGTATCATAATTATGTTTCCGCATCAGATCTTCCAGAATTATTTAATTCATTTTTCTTTGATATACACTAAAAAAAATTGTTACAAAATTGTGGGTTGCAAAGAAACTGAATCGGATATTGAAGCAGACACAGAAACTGATCGAGAGAATGAAGGAAAATTGGTTATTAATTATTCGGAGGAAAAAATTGAATATAAAGAAATATCGAAAAAAGTCTGAAGAAACTTTGAATACTAATTAGGTTCTTGAAATATTCATTTTTTCGATGTAAAGTTCTAAAAGAAACATTCACAAAATTTACTGATCTTTGCATAACAAAGGACTGCTGCTCGTTAACTGCACTAGATAGAACAGTGTTTTTGAGAGGATAAAAAGATTTTTAGATGTGTTTTTTTTTACAGCTTAGAAGGTATGAAAAAAAACACTTGAGGAAATAAATTGTCTAAACATTTTAAATTACATTGACTTGGATTTGTTGAAATCACTGTCTGATTTATTGGAAGTCATTGCTGTTGCTGCAGTTCGCTTGGAAAAACAAAATACAACAATTTTGGAGAGTGACATTGCTATGGAAACATTAGTTAACAAATTGAAGATTGTAAAAACTGACATCAGTTCTAAATTTGCAACAGTTAATCTCCAGATACGAAAATTGTAAAAGCATTACGTTGATATCTAATTTTTTTCTTCAAATATTTGATTAAATAGTTTCTGCAAAACTATTTGATGCAAAAATATTTGATTAAATAGTTTCTGCAAAAATATTTGCAACAAAAGAAAGTAGTCACCGAGCAAAATTAGATAATCTCGCTAAAGGCAAACAAGAAAAACCATCACAACCAACATCCTTTTTTGCTGAAATTCAAGAAGCTCTGAATCAATAGCTAAAATCAACAGAAAAACCAAAAGCTGAATAAAAAAAATCAAAACATTCACCAATTGGTTAAAAGTAACTGGTGTGAAATCTGAAGCAATTTTGAACTGCGATAAAAAAAAATTTAAGTACTAAGAAATAATAATAATAAATGAATTATAAATATATAGTATTCAAAAAATAAATACAAGAACAATGTTTAGTTATCAACTTGATAGTTTAATTTTTTATTTTAAAACAAAGCATTATCAAAACTCCAATTTTTTCTCAACTCTGATGGAGTTTTTTCTCTATTTCTTTCGACTTCTTGATTTTAAATACTTTGTTTCCAGCCTTATATCAACTAGTTTACTCTAGCATATTTGGTTTTCAACATGACTCTACTATAGTTTCTTATGTACCTGAGAAAAACAAAGCATTAACATTATTATCAACCTTCCATCACAGTAATGACATTTTTATGGACCATATTGAAAAACTAGGTATTATTCTAGATTACAACAAATTTTGGATATTGCAGCATACAATGCTTTGATTTTATTTTTGTCAATTCACCCATATTATAAAAATGGGGCATCTCATAGAAGAAAAGAACTTTTAAAAGAATTACCAAATTACCATATTAAAAATTTGATACAAATGACAATCTTCCACAAATTGTTGCAAATAATAATCTTGGCCAAGTAATGGCACAAAATAATCTATTAAATCAAGATCAACCAATTCAAGAGCAGCACATAAAAAGATGCTATATGTGTCCTCGCGTTCACAACAGAAAAACCAATCCGCAATGTGCATTATGTAGTCATTCTGTTTGCAAGGATATTAGGAAAATTGTTTGCAATAGTTGTCTTATTTAAAAGATATATTTTGTTTTTATTTGAATAAATGGTACAAAATACCGCTTTTATTTAAAAAACAGCGGGAGCAAATGATATTTTTGTCGACGCATTTTAATTTAAAAAGTTCAACAATATTTTGTTTAAAAACCTATATTTTTAGTTGGGGTAGTTTAATACCCCAGCTGTCCTTAACATAACTTTTTTTCCAGTCCTTTAAGGGTTAATGGTCATCGCACTCAATGGCTTGGCTCTAACACCACTAATCCTGCTGGCACTAAAGCTTATAACTTCAGCATTTCTCAATCTCTCAGGTAATCAACTTTGTGACTCATTTTCCAGACAACCCTGATCACTTAACTTCGCTCCTTGATTTGTGTCTTGCCTGACCCAAGCTTGTATTCAGTTTCTTCTTGTTCTCATTTAAGTTGTCGACCATGCAATGATCTCTAAATCTATCACCTCATACTTCTACCTTGAATTCACCCTAACATCTACTCCTACTACCTACTACACTAAAGCTGACTGGGACTCTTTTCATAATTTTCTATGTGATTGTCCTTGAGCTGATATATTTCTCTCTCTGCTAATAAATATGTCTGCTACTTAACCTCCTGGATCAAGGCAGGAATGGAAGCTTTTATTTCTCTTGCCGTTTCCAAATCAAGCCTCATTCTACTCTATAATGTTTAGCTTCTTGTGCAGCTGCTGTTTCTAATCATAATCTTTTTCTTCATCTTTTAAAAGAACAACTCTCTTAAGAGCTACCACCTATTTATTATTGCAAGAAATCAATGTAAAAAGTTGCTTTCTGATGCTAAGCTCCATTATTCCTAGTTTACCAAAACTTGCATCTTAACAGCATCATTAACATAGGCAAGTCTACCATTTGATTTAGAGGAATATTTTTAGAGGAAATAGAGGAAGTATTTTTTTAACAGGAAAGAAGAGAAAAAGAGATAAACGAAGAAAAGAAGAATAAAAATTGTTTAAAAGATGATTTAATATTTTTTTCTTATCATTAATACTTAAATATATCCTTTAATTTTATTTTCATTATCTACCATCCTTCTGATTATTAAACGTTGTGTTATCTCATTAATTTATTATATCTTATTCATGTCAGCTCATTCACTCCTTCATTCGCTCATTCACTTCTTCTTTTTTAAACATTAATATGCTTCTTTCAATTTTTTTGTTTTGTTTTTTTGTTTTCTATCTATATTATTACTTTTAGTAGTTTATTTGTATATAAACACAACTTTAGACAAATGTTGAGAAAAAAAAAAAATTAGTTTATTATTAAGATTAAAATTATTAGTTAAAAAATATTATAAAAAAATGTTTTTTTTTAAATTAAATCTAATTGTTAAATATTTAAAAAGATAAAATAAATTAAAAATAAAAATTCAATAATATATAATATATTTAATAAAAACATTTCTACAACGCTTTAGTTAATTGCAGTAACTCATTATACTGTGCTAGTTTAAAAAATTGTTCATACATATTAGTTGTTTTGTTATTAGTTTTTGGATCAATACTTTTGTACTGTGTGCCCAGATTAGAGGTTTAATAATCTCTAATAATCTGTTGAATTTCTTTTTTTTTTATTTTTTATTTGTAAGTTTTTATTTTTTTGTGTTCTTTTAATTTCTTATTTTTTATTTGTATACAAAATGTACATAAATTGACAGTAAAGTGTACATTGACTGAGGGATTTAACATGAATCTGTATATATAATAACTTTTCAGGCAGAAATTCGTCATCAAAAGAAAACATTAAAAGTAGCGAAACATGAATGTAAATCTATGTTGAATCAGCAAAGAGAAATCCAGCAAATACATCTACACAAGTTACACGGAATAAGTTGTGTTCGTCTACACAAGTTATATGGAATAAGTTAGGAGGGCATGACAAAAATAACCTATCTTTAAAGTTTATTTTATTGTATGTATATTTAGTCATTTAAATGACTAAATATATATATATATATTTTTAATGGAAAGTAATATAATTCTCTTTTTTTTAATAGAAAGATGTTTGTGAAAATGGAAATTATAAAAAACTATTGATAGTTCTGTTAATGTCTGTTAAGTTAATGTATTTACTATTTTTTATTTAAAACAAGGCCTGATATATTATTTTCTTATTTTGATAAATACTAAACAAAGTTAAAAAAAAATTCTTTCTTTATTATTTGTTTGAATATTTTAAATCAAAGCACCGACACAACTTATGAAATACCCTGTATACATTTAAAAGCATACTTAATATTCTGGTGCCATACTAAAATAGGGCTAGGGGCTTCAATACACACATTGAATGATATAGGGAGAACAGGAAAGGGTTTTTCTTGATTTTTTTTTAAAGGAAAAAAACAATATAAGAATTTATTTTTTTGCAAAAAAACAAAAAAAAAACCAAAAAAAAAAACCTTCCAAGAACAAAAAATGTATACATTTATAAAACAAAAAATGTACATATTTATAATAAAAAAGCACATTTTTTTCATTAATTTTTTATATATATTATTGTCCTCCATTTGGTCGTGTTCAAGTCATTCTGTGCTTGCCCATATGCCCGCAAAAAACTTTGACAAGCGCATAAAATTTTTTACGTGCTTGCCAAAAAAATAAAAGGGTTATTTTTATATTGCAACCAATCTTTTTTGTTCATCAAATATGAAAAATCATGAAAATATAAAACGTCATATAAAACATTTCTTTTGTCTTTTTTTAATTATTTTGTTTAATATTTATATAAAACGTTTTTCTTTTTTTTTTTATTACCATTTTAATTTTAATTATTTTATCTAGAATTAAAATAAAATGCTTGTTATATCCCTGTATTTACAAAAATTATTTTGTTCAATATTTATATAAAAGGTTTGTTTTTTTATTAATTTTTATTCTCATTATTAATTCAACTTTTTATTTAATATAATTTTTAATAATTTTAGATAATTTTTTTTTTTATTTAATATATTTATTTAATAGTTAATATTTTTTAATTTAAATAAAATGTTCATTTTACCAGTTTTTTTTTTAATAATTTTTTTAAAAATATTCAAATAAAAATTTTTTATTAATTTTTAATTTACTTATTTTATATATAATTTTAATAAAATGGTTGTTTTACCATACATTTTAAAATTATTTCATTTAGTAGTTATTAAAAGCATTCTTTTCACTGTTTTTTTTTTAATTCAAATTTGTAAATAAATATGAATTTTTTAAATAGCGCACGCTAGCCTAAATATAATTATCCAGCCAGCGCTTTTTTGTGTGCTGGTAATTTTAAATGGAAAAGACTTATATATGTATGTATGTGTATATATAATATCTACATATACATATATATATACATTTACATATATACATGTATATATATATATATATATATATATATATATATATATATATATATATATATATATATATCCTATGTATATATATATATCCTATGTGTATATATATATATATATCCTATGTGTGTATATATATATATATATATATATATATATTTATATATATATATATATATATATATATATATATGTATATATATATATATATATATATATATATATATATATATATATATATATATATATATATATATATATATATATACACACATAGGATATAAAGTCCTTCTTATCTAGAAAGTACCTAGATAAAAGAAATATCAAGATTATATATTTAAAAAAAATAGAAATATAGAAGACCGGAAAAAGTTAAAAATTTATAAAATGTTAAAAAAAAATAGGATAAATGGCTTGCCCAAACCAAAACCCTCAGTCGATGTAGCGACACTCCTTACATTTCAATGTATGTCAGCGAATGTATATACATTTCTGGGGGTAATCACTAAATAAATCAGTCAATAAAACGAAAGACAAACTAAACAAAAAAAGTTAAATATTAAAAAAATTAATATATATAAATATATATATATATATATATATATATATATATATATATATATATATATATATACATATATATTTATATATAAATATATATATATATATAAATATATATATATATATATAAATGTATATATATATATATATATATATATAAATATATATATATATATATATATATATATATATATATAAATATATATATATATATATATATATATATATATATATATATATATACATATATATATATATATATATATATATATAAATTAATATATATATATATATATACATATATATATATATATATATATATATATATATATATATATATATATATATATATATATATATATATATATATATATATATAAAATATTATATTTTTTAAATATACAGACATTTTTTTCAAAACAAAGTATTTTATTGCACATGCCTTACAACCACTTGTAAATTCAATCATACTTGGCAATCTTTTAGAATCGAACTTTTGCCAATACTTGTCAAGTTTGCTACACAAAGAGCTTAACTCTTTATCAGTGTAACCAGAGCCAACCTAAGTCATTAAAGACATATTTTTAAACAAGCTATACTGTTATTAAGTATTATTTATAATGGATTAAGTATTAACTATAAATATACTTTAAATACTATTTAATCAATTTAATAATATCTAGAGTATATTTATAATTAATTTCAAAATCTTATTTTAATTTATTTTTATGTGAATATCATTTAAATATATTATAAATACATAGATACTGTAATCAGTGTGGATTAACAGGCGAATAAGCCAAGACCTGGGGGCTCTACAAAAAAAGAGACCCCAGAATGGAATTGCAATAAAATTAGACTTTAATTCTAAGAAAAATTCATATATTTTGATTAAAAACATTTTACTACTTTATATTTTTCTAAATCTTTATTTTAAATAAAATTTTCTAAAATTTTATTTAAACATTTTTTTAGTTAAACAAGGTTGACAAATCATTCTTTTTTAAATTAACATTGACATTTAAATATTTAAAAACAAACATCTAAATTAAGAAATATATTTTGTTCTTAAGATATTTTATTGCATGACTGACAAAATTCTTGTCATGTTCAGGTCATTCTCTTAACATAGTAGGAAAGGCTGCTGTAGGTTGTTGGAACTAATTTCTTTTTGTATTGTTCAAGAATTGTACAATTTTTCTTTACTTTTACAAAGCTATGGAGTTTTGGAACAATTCTTGAGTATTCATTAAAATTACTATTGAATGCTAACACGGTCAAAACCAATCATCAGAACTATAGCAAACCGATGGAAGCATTCCAATCAATGAGAGTAAAAATTTTAAAATGAAAGTAAGAACTGCAGCTGAAAACTTACTATTGAAAAAAGAAACTTTTGAATTTGCCTTACAAATAATAAAATAGGATCAAACTTTGCACTGAATGAATGCTGTTTCCAAACCATCAAGCAAAGTGCAATACTCTGATACATATTCTGAACTTTATTTATCTCTTGGCAATTATCTTCTTTTATTAGTTCTGAAATTGATTAATCTCTTGGTAATTAACTTCCATTAGTTAATACATTAAACTTAATTGACTACGATATGGAATTAATGTTACCAGACACAGATTATTTACAAAAGAGACGCCATAATAAGAAAGTTCTTCTAGAAGAAAATCAATTAGACTAGCTTAAGTTAAGTTCACAAAAAGAGTTTAAGACAAATATTATTTCATAAAACAACAATAATCTTATCAAAAATTGAAAGAAGGAGTGCAATGCAATGTGAATAGCATTGCACTTGAATGAAAAATTTGTAGATTTAATAGACACAAAAATCAATAACAATAAACTAAAGATTTGTGTTGATTGTCTGGTAACTGCACAGAGGACATTGACAAAAACTTAAATGCAGAAATCAAATATCTACACCTATATTTGAAAGATCATTTTAACACTTAAGCTCCTTAATTTTCCTATTTGGCTGCATTTCCAAATAGTGAGATCATTCTTAGAATTTTCATGTGTTAAAATGATATCCTACTGCTCTGAAGATAGATCATTTTTAAAATTAGAATTAAGTACAAATGATTTGCAATCAGCTGTTGCAAAAAACGTTAAAATTTTTTACATTAATAGAATAAACAGAGAATAATGAAAGTAACAGAACTCAATTGATTTAGATTCATTGATTAACAATTCTGATGATGAAAAATAAAGAAAAAAAGTTATGTAGATTATAAACAATACTTAAAAAAAATCAAATAAAATCTTTAATTACATTAAATGAATATTGTACTTTTAAAACTAAAGGATTATTTTTAAAAATGGGGCCTTAAATTTTTGTAGGGCGCTAAAATTATATATCCGGCTATGACTATAATGACTATAAAAGTATACAACAATATTCCTTAGTCAGGTGACTCTACTCACCGCTGCAAATGTTTTGAAATAATTTGGTTTTGCGTCAGACCCTTCATCTGTTTTAACAGCAACACCAAGAAGAAAATGTGAGATCATCCCCCCTCTATGTCCTGAGCCAAACTGCCCTCCAATTATGATCAAATCTAAGTCATCACTTAAACTATCAATATATTCTGGCTTTAATTTGTACCAACCACTACCTAATAAAATGTTTAAAAATATTTTTTAATATGAATCAAAACATTTGGTATGAATCAAATTTTGGATTAAACACAATTACTAAAAAGTTAATCAATAATAATATTTACTAATAACACAACTACAAAAAAAGATATAAAATAAAAATATAAGATATAAAATAAAAATATGGATGTTTCAGAAGTTAAAATAAAAAGCTAACAAATATATAATAAAAGGAGAGTAGATCAAACAAAAAACAGGCAAAAACTGATCTGTTTATACTTGTAGACTTTGTTTATATAAACAAAGGTTTATTTAGTTTTATACAAAGGTTGGAAAAGGATTTTCCAACATATTTTATATCTAAAGCATTTTTCAACTTTTACCTCAGGCGACAAATAGAATTAGAATAGATGAAAAAATCCTAATATGTAGGAAAATATTTCATCTCTAAGCAGAATAAGAGATTCAAAACTGCAGAGCATTGTTAGTAGTTTCAATATTATTCATAAACAGTAAAATCCAAATTTGAAAATTTGATTTGAAAAAATTTGAAAATTTGAAAAAAATCTAGCAAACATTAAACTACAAAAAATCTATTTTCCTTATGTAGAATTCTTAGATTCTTTAAAGTAATTTTTTAAATACTCAATTTTTTTTAAATACACACTCTACTAGCCATAAAGTAAAAATTATTGTGGTGATTATTCCCAAAAAGTTTTTACCAAAATTATTTGATATGTTTATATAACTATGCGCAATATAAACTCTCTCTACATTGTAAAGAGAGTTTATATTAAGCACACAATTCGCATTTGCTCACTGTAAATTTTTTTGCAAATCTGAGAATTTTCTTTTCTTTAAATACTTAAGTATTATTAAAATAAATGTTAGTATTTAATTATTCTGCAGATGGAGATCTTAGATACACACAAAAACTTTAATATTGCACATAATAAATTTATGAAATAAATAATTAATACCATTTCTTTTGTTTGGAACATATAAAGATAAAGGATCTTTAACAACAATCCCTTCTTCACACTTATCAATAGCATTATTGACAGCATTAATGATATCTTCCCTTATATAAAAAATAATTTATATTTATTATACATACATACATACATACATACATACATACATATATATATATATATATATATATATATATATATATATATATATATATATATATATATATATATATATATATACACATATTATAATATAATATAATACATACATACATATACATACATCTATAATCCCTTGGAATTGGAAGGAAAAATGAGGTCGGTAATATTTTGCCAACCTTAATCTGTTAGCGGTTGGCATCAGGTCAGCAAAAAAAGTTTGGTACAAAGGTCAAATCAGCAGTAAAATGGTTAACAAGTCACCAGCAAAACGGTTAACAAGTCAGCAGTAAAATGGTTAACAAGTCAGCAGTAAAATGATAAAGGAAGAGAATTAAAATCTGATTGGTTGTTAGAGAGTTGTTAGACTCGAGATAAATTTTTTGAAAGATTGTTAATTAAAGATTCTAAGATTTGGCTATAAATAACAATAAGACAAAATGGGCAAAAATTTAGTCAATTGGTTTCATTCAAGGCTATTTTTTTTTAATTTAAATAAATACCCATTTGAGTCAAAGCAATCTTTAGAGTTATTTAGGATTTCAAATTATTTTTTAGCAGCAAGGAAAACCAAACACTTGTTAATAGTATAGAGAACAATGAAGAGAGTTTCTTTTTTTTTTTTAATCAGAACAGATTTGTATCATGAAAGGTTGTCTGGATCACAAGCTGTAAAAAAATATAAGTGAGAAATAACTTCAGCTACAGAAGCAAAAGTGGTTTATTTATTAGTGGATTGACTTGTATCATTAAGATGAAAGAAAGAATAAGGTCATTTAGTTCAAGAGATGAATTAGAGGAAAAAGTTTTTGCATTTATTAGGTTAATAATTAATACAATTAATTACCGTGTTAAATATAAACTATACTTATAATATTATTATAAGAAAAGTTTAAACTTATAAGCTAATATCATTAATAAAACTATAATAATTTTAGATGTATTCTACAAAATAGAGTGTTCAATGTTCTTAAAAGAAGAGAGAAATAATAAATTAGTAAAAAATCACTTGTCAAACTTTTTTCATTTTAAACTGTGTTTCATCAATTAAGACTTATTAGAAATATATATATATATATATATATATATATATATATATATATATATATATATATATATATACAGTATGTGCCAAAATTGTCACTATGTTTGAACAAAAAAATATTTTATATATATTTTAATAGAAAAGCTGTAAGGAAAAATGAAATTTTATTTTTTTAAATTAAATTTAAGACTTAGCTGACTAAAAATATTGCTTTTTGTTAAATTTAGAAGATAGTGAATTTTGTTTTTAATTTTTATGTGAAAAGCTAATGGTGACAAATGAAAGCAATTAACATAATTGTCCACAGTTAATTAGGCATACGACATAAATTAATAGCCTTATGACTAAAATGATTGAGTTATCAACTTTTCACAGATTTTTAATGATTAAATACCATTTAAAGTTTGATTTTGTTTACAAAACATAAAAAAAGTATTGTTATTATCATCATGAGGAAAATAAATCTTAAACTAGAAAAAAATATTGTGGAAAGGCTTAAATCCGGACGATCTTATCGTGAAATCGCTGCTGAGTTCAGAAAGTCTCATAATCTCATATATAAAATCAAATTGCGCAATACTTTAGAAGTAAATAAGCCTAAAAGTGGTCGAAAGAAAATGTTTACACCAAGAGACCAAAGAACAATCGCTCGTTTAATTGCGTCTGGAGAGTCTAAAACTGCAAAGGATGTTACTAATTTAATGAATAACAGCTATAGGACTCATGCTTCAGTGCGGACAGTCAATAGAGAGCTCAAAAGAATTGGTTTTCAATCCAGAAGAAAGATCAAGAAGCCATTGTTAGTTTTTCGCCACTGCCAAGCTCGTTTAAATTATGCTAAACATGACTTTTATGACTGGATTTGGACAGATTAAAGTAAAACTAATATGTTTGGATCAGATGGTATAAGATATACTTGGAGAAAGCCTAATTCACCATTAAATGCTCAAGATTTTACACCAAATGTTAAATATGGCAGAGGAAAACTCTTGTTTTAAGGATGTTTCTGTGCTCGTGGAGTCGGTGAATTAGTGAAAATTAATGGAATAATGAACGCTGATGACTATATCAACATCCTTAAGATCGGATAATTCAAGTCCCTTCGAAAATGGGGCAGAACTGTACCTAACACGATGTTCATGCAAGACAACGACCCCAAGCATAAGGCTGATAAGACCATTAAATTCCTTCACGAGAAGAAATTGAAAGTTGTTGACTAGCCAGCACAAAGCCCTGATCTTAACCCACTCAAAATTTATGGGCAATAGTTAAACAACGAGTCTACAACTTTCCTACTCCACCTAAGAATAAGGATGAACTTTAGGCTCATGTACAAGAGGTTTGGTACTCAATTACACCCGTGGAATGCCGCAAATTGGTTGCTAGTGTTCCTGAAAGAATTCAGGCTGTAATTAAATCTAAGGGAGGATACATTCGATATTAATTTACTAGAATATGTTATTTGTTTTCATTTGTGACAAAATTGTCACCATTAGCTCTTCACATAAAAGTTTAAAAAAAAATTCAATATCCTCTAAATTTAATGAAAAGCAACATTTTCAGTTAGCTAAGTCTTAAATTTAATTAATAAAACTAAAATTTCATTTTTCTTCACAGCTTTTCTATTAAAAAATATAAAATATTTCTTTGTTCAAACATGGTGACAATTTTGGCACATGCTGTGTGTATATATATATATATATATATATATATAATATATATATATATATATATATATATATATACATATATATATATATATATATATATATATATATATATATATATATATATATATATATATGTATATGTATCTTATACTGCTGATTTAGGTAAGCAGTGTGACGCCACTATCATATATATTTTATAGCCGTATCGATATATTTTTATTTTTCAATACTAAAAAGCCATATCGATTTAGATAAGCAAAAAAAGTGAGCAAATGCTCACATAAATATGCTATAGTATGTTCTACCTATTTGTCAGTCCATGTAGTGACACTCCTCACATGTTCTATCTATTTGTCAGTCGATGTATGTCAACAGTAAAAAAATATAACTAAAAAACATTCTGAATGTTTTTTAGTTATATTTTTTTAAAACATTTTAATCTTTTATTTGCGCTTTTGTAGTTTTTAAAAAAATGATCAAATTTAATTAGTTTCCCTAATTAACTTTAATGGTTTTGACATAAATTGTACTTAATTTTATCTTGTTATATGTCAAGAGAAGTTAACAGCCATTATATACATAAAGATACAACCCTCAGAATTAAAAAAAATTAGATACAAAGGTCTTACCATAAAACATAGAAACGAGTTTAGCGATTTTTTGCTGACCTCAAACACTTTTAGATCAGCAGTTAGGTTGGCATTGCTGAATGTCGACCCTAATTCTGAGGGTTGTATGTATATATATATATATAAATATATATATATATATATATATGTATATATATATATATATATATATATATATATATATATATATATATATATATATATATATATATATATATATATATATGTATATATATATATATATATATATATATATATATATATATATATATATATATATATATATATATATATATATATATATATATATATATATATATATATGTTTAGCAACACAATGACTTCTTCATTATTTGGTAATAAAATTACATCTAAAAGCAAACAATCTTATTAAAAGAATTATATTAATTATCAAATGATTGCTTTTTTAGCATTATTTTTATCTAGGATTTTTTTTGTAACAATTTATTACTTTAGGCTTATGAAATGAGAAAATTGACAAACATACTTCTAAAATCAAAAATCTTGTATAAATTTTATATCTTTTCTTTAAGTTTGCTTTCAAGTCTGGTCAAACTTTAAAAAATAACTTAAAAACTTATTTTTCGAATGCAAGTTTAGTTCAAGTTCTTGCATTACAATTTAGACAGACATATTTGAAGTATAACTTAAAATTTCAAGCTTGCTTCTTGCATTTAGATACGATTTTTGCTTTCTCAAGTTGCTTTTCAAGTTTAACTTGAAAACCACCGGTTTTAAAGTATAGCTTGAATTTAAGTTGCTCTTTGCATATACTTAAGTCAAATTTCAGTCAATATATGTACTAAACTAACACAGATGGCTATTTTAGTATGTAATTATCAAAGAATTATATTTTAAATAAAAACTGTAAAGGGAATTTTTTTAATGTCTTGATTTTTTCTTTATTTGAAAAAAAAAAAAATGAAGCTGTATGTATGTATGTATGTAAATATATATATGTGATATATATATGTATATATATATATATATATATATATATATATATATATATATATATATATATATATATATATATATATATATATATATATATATATGTATATATATATATATATATATATATATATATATATATATATATATATATATATATATATATATATATATGTATATATATATATATATATATATATATATATATATATATATATATATATATATATATATATATATATATATGTATGCATGCATTATATATAATATAAAATATTCATATATATTTATATATTATCATTTATTTTTATAATGTTTAAAAAAAGCTTTAAAAGTTTTTAAGTAATAAAAATAATAAAGAACTGAAATAAAATGAAATATAATAAATAAAATATACTTATTTTGGCCAATCTTTCTATCAACAACTTCGATTCTACCTGGCATTGCATCAAAAACTGAAACTAACTTGTTTATGCGATCTTTTAATAAAATATTAGCCAGCTCTATGTCATTTATCATCAAAACATCAAAAACAACAAAACAAGGTTGTAAACCACTTGGCAATTCAGCTTTAACATCAACATTGGATCCTTTTAACATAAAACTATTTGTTTCTACACAATAAACAACCATTTCTCCATCCAATATGCATGTTTTAATGTCAGTTTTAAAAAACATGTTGATGTATTGGGTAAGCGTTCCACTATATTTTGTACAACCAAATATTTCTGAATAGTCATTTGCATTTCTGCTGAAGTAAGCATACTGTTCACCATTTTTATGCAACTGAATGCGTTCGCCATCAATTTTTGTTTCAATAAAAAACTCACTGTGCTTTAACACTTTTACAATATTGTCAATTGTAGAACGCATGCCCAGCATGGGGCGAAATGGTGACATTAACAAGATTTTTTTTTTATTAAGTGTGATGTTCAGATCATGTAAATCCAAACATACCTGAATAAAGTAACAAAATATAAAGCTTATTTTTTTCTAAAACTTACATTTATTTTTAATAAAATTGCATCTATATTACTTATTACTTATATATACACTTTAAATATTACATCTAATTACATTTTATAAAATTTTCTAAAATCTAACCTTATGCAAACTGTTAGAGATATTGTAGAGTTCTAAAGCATCTGGATGAAATAATGGAAGTATTGTATTTTCACTCATTCCTAATCTTATTTCCTAAGTTGTAAAATAAAAAATTTAAAAACATTTATTTTTATTTAATATAAAACAATTTGAAAGTTTATTAAATTATTAGTATGAAAATATAATAGTTAAAACTGGTAAAAATTTTTGGCAAGAAAAAAGATTATAGAAAAATAAAAGTAACTTAAAGAAGCAGGATTCAGAAAAATTAATGGTCAAATGTTGTGTGTATGTATTTAAAGAAACTGGTAAACTTAAGCCTAGTTGGTTTCGAAGAAGGATTTTTGCTTACAATAAAAAAAAAAACAACCTCACACATATAATATACATATATATAATTTTTTTTAAGTGGGTGAGGTTGCTTAGCTGCAATGAAAACACTACATAATTGTAGGTAAGGGTAGGAGGAATTTGTAATCAACTTGTTTCTCTGAAAAGCGACCTTGATTGTCAAGATTTGTGTTTCAAAGTAAAAAAGTTTGAGAGAGGGTTGTAACCACAGTTAAAAAATAAAAAAAGTAGCTTTCTAGACTGTAGTGGCCCCTTCAACTTTAAGAGGCTGAATAACTTTAGAAAAAAGTAAAAATAACCCTTGGGTTGTAAATATATTAGTGGTATTATACAATAAAAATGTTCATCTGATGTGCAAAACAGGTCAATGCAATTTCATGATATTAATATCATTCTTTCAAAAGTACTCTTTTGTTGCTATGGCATTATGTTTCATTGTCCAGTTGAAACATGAAATTATTTCCAAATTTAAATTAGCAAGCAGAGGGCTTCAAATTTTGCTTTAATATCAAATTGTTTCTCTTGCGCAGCGGCTTTGTTTGCCAAGGTTTGTGTTTTGGAGTTATAGAGTTGAGAGAGGGTTAAAACCAGAACTAAAAGTAGCCTCCTTAACCGTGGTGGCCCTCAAGCCTTAGGGAGGTGAATTAAAATAAAAATAAAAATGCATATATACAAATTGGCTTTTATAGTTGATTCAATGAATATCAACTTGCCAGCTCTTTGCCAAGCTATTGGTCATCATCATGATATTTCCACCACCATGTTTTACTGTTTTTCTCATGTAACTTAACTTGTACGCCTTGTCTTGTTATCTCATCAGTTGGGCAGCAAAAAATTTTTGCTGCCCAACTGATAAGATAAGGTTAAATTTGGATTCATCACTTCAAATAACTTTCTTCAAGTATTCGATAAACATGTCCACATACTTTTTTGCTAATAACAATTTTCGTTCCATGTCTTAGAGTCAAATAGCGTTGTTTGCGTCATACTCAACTGTGAAATCCTTGCTCTAGTATTCTATTTTGGATAGTTTGTGCTAAAGTCATGATATTGTGGTTGTTTTAAATTTTATCTGCAATCTTCTGAGCAGCTTCAAATCTGTTTTGCTTGACTTGTAAAATAATGTTTCAATCAATGGGAGCAGATGTATTAGCTTTTACAGCCTTTTCATGCAATATCAGTTGTAGTTACATTCAAATTATGCTTTTTTATAATGTTATCGACTGTTCATAAAGGAATTCCAGTCTGCTTATTAACTTCTCTGTAGTTCTTACCTTTATTTACCAAATCCACAAATAAGTTTCATCGAGAAATTGTATAATGTCATTTTACAACGCGCATGTTGTTATATATTAATCAATTTTATTCAATTAATCAGTATTTGTTTAAGAAATAGTACTATTTGTTAAACAAATAGTATTATTTTTAAAATTTGATTATTCTTCATTAAACTATTTGTTAACTTTGTAACTGAAATTTCACTTTTCAATGTTGTAAAATTCGCAATACCACAATTGTGTTGAACATGCACGCAAAATTCATTTTTTTAAACTAATTTAATATTGGTACAATGATAACATTGTATCAAGAAAAAAATTTTATCTACAGATTAAAGAATACTTTTAATTTTAAAATGAGTATATTTAAATATTGAAATTCTTCTATAGAAGAAATTTATCTATTAAATTCATAAATAAAAATATCGTAATTGCTGCCTCTCAAACTTTTCAAAAGTAAATATAAGAAATACTTTAGTAAAAATATTGATGTCACTATTCATTCACAACAAACAATTTTTGGGTTTTAAAATGATCAAACTAAATACTAAATTTATTTTATGTGTAGTAACGCTGTTATTACATGATTAGGTGTGAAATTTATTTAAAAATAAAAGATGTTTTTTTTTTTAATTTTTAGCAAAATAAAATTGATGACATGTAATGGTCAGTTTATAATTTTGTTTTAATTTATCTTTATAAAGGTTTTGAGAATTCTAGAATTCTAAAATCTGTAATTTCTAGAATATTACAGATTTAGAATATTACAGGTGGCACAAACTTTTTATCCTATCCATTAAAACCTGATTTTTTTTTGTGATACCTATTTTATGAATTTTTTAATATATTAAAAAATTAAAGTTTTACTTATATTAAAATAAATATACATAGATGGTTTCTCATTAAAACTTTTTTAGCTCAAATGGAAGTATACTTTATTTTGATATTCTTACATGAAAATAAATTAATGATTCCTACACATTTTTATTTTTATTTAATGAAAAAAAAATGCTTTTAATGTTTTTAATTAATAAATTAATGATTCCTACACATTTTTAAAAATGTGTAGGAATCATTATTATTTTTATTAAAAAAAAATGTTTTTTAATAAAAATAAGCATTAAAAAAATAAAAAAAGTTTTAATATCAAAATGACAATTAAAAATAATTACAATTAAAAACATTTTAATGTGTATAATTATTTATGTTTATTTATTTCAATGTTTATAGTAATTTATGTTTATTTATTTTAATGTGTATAGTTATTTGTGTGTAATTTAAACAACCTTAAGTAAAATCCTAATTATCCACTTCTGTTCCAAAGCACAGCAATTTTGAATCATTTTTTTAATCTCTTTTTTCACTAAATCTCTTTTCTTTTCAGAATTAGCACTTGCAATGATATCTAAACATTCATTGACATCTGCAATAGTTAATCTAAAAATAAAATTACATAATATAAATAAAAATCCATGTTTTTTAACACCTTTATAGGTATTTTAACAAATTTTAAATATTTAATTTTACCTGAAGATGACTAGTGTTAGTTGAAACATGTATTGTTTTTTATTTATAAAATGTTTTAATAATTAAAAACTTGACTTGTTTATGAAAATAATGACATTTTTGGTGCTTAAAAGAAATTTTGAATATATATAGGCCTCGGCAGTAATAAATGAGGAATAAATCGAATGGCGGACAATAAGCATTTTCATGGACTTTTTTGATATATAAATAAAATAGCTCATGGATATTTAAGTAATGGTATTTTAAGTTTTACACTGTAATGTTTTGTATCATATCAGAAAAACAATCAACAACAACCGCTGTTTTTCTAATTCTTATTTATTCAAGCATCATAACGTTTTCTAGAAAAATTGTTAAAAAGAACATTGGATTTGAAAAAAATTTTTTAACTCTATTTTAATTTATATTTTGATCCCTTTTTTATTGAAATGATTTATTATTTTCTAAACATTATTTGTGCGCATTTTTTCTTATTTTAATATTTAAAAAGTTTCTTCGCTACTCTTTTCCTGTGATACATTTTTTTCCTAATCTGAAAAGCTTAAAAGCGGCACTGAAATAGCTAGAAGCAAGAGATTATAAGAAAAGTAATTACTCGAAGCATGTAATTACAAGAAAAGACTTTTGTAATTAACACTTGAATGAGCTCAGAAATAGGGTGAAAAGGAGTTTGGAACTATTACATTGTTTTTGTGTTGGTAATTCAAATATAAACAATTTAATTTTTATTACTGTTTATTAAAAAATATTTAATTTAAGTTTTAAATAAACGTGCATCTATTATTTTCATTTTGATTAAGACATATTTTAGATGCTAAGTTAAAAATGCAACTATAAAAGCATTGTGTGTTAAAAAGTATATATTTTTAAAAAGTTAATTAAAAATATAAAATTAAAATAGCTTTTTAAAAACTACTAAAGCTCTTTAGTCCTTTGTTGTTATTGTTAACAACTTCTTTAATATGCTTCTCAATGAAATTCTTATACGGTCATCTGAACTTATTGAGTCTTTTAATAGTAAATAAATATTTCTGTCAAAACATTCTGAAAAATTGTTAATTACAAAACTTTTTACCTTAAAGACGCTCACAAAAGACTAACAATCAATTAAAATAAAATTTTTATGTTTTTTTATTATGGCGCATTTATTTAATACTTATTAAAGCAAATTTTTTATTTTAAATGTGCTGTGATGTTTTTATTTTAAATGTGCTGCAATGTTTAGAAAAATGAAGTTTTTTACTATTTTGTTTATATAAGTAAAATACAACTCAACTTGAAAAACTTTAAGTTTTGCCGTTTAAAAAAAAAATTGTGTTTTTGCACGAGCTTTATTTTGCCTGTGTAAATTGACTTACATAGGTGTGGAGGCCTGCACTTTAACGTATTTAAAATTTCAATTTAATTTAAAATTCAAAAAAAAAAAAAAAAAAAAAAAAAAAAAAAAAAAAAAAAAAAAAAGAATGAAAAAGAATTTGATAAAGAAGTAAAATTTTCTGCCTTAAAAACAATAAGTAAAACAAACTAAAAAAGTCCATCTTATTACTAAATTAAGTTTTTTTTGCTTGCTGTATATTTATTTTGTTTTAGAAGCCAGCCAAAATCATGACACAACTACACATACTTTATGATTATTAGAGTTTGCAGCCAGAGGAAAAATCAAAGAAGTATGATTAGGGCATAGTCTGAAACCAAATACCTGTACCATTTTATTAAGATCCGGGATTTGTTTGGTACGGATATTGGATTCCTGTTTTTTTTTTACATAAAAAACTTTTCATAATGTTGATTTTGGGTATCATTATAGCCTACATATAGTTTGAAACAGCTGCACTTTGAAGCATGATAATATGTCAAAGCAATTTAGAAAAACAATTTTAAAAAATGACTTTCCAAGAAAATCCAAGAAAATAAGAGCAATGCTTCTGTCTGGGAGCATTTCTTAAAGTGCAAAGTAAACGAAACTGATCAATGCAAAACCTGTAACACCATTGTAACAATTAAAGGAGATAAGAGTGTTATTAAATTAAAGGAGTTAAGAGTGTGAAAGTATCTAAAGAATAAGCATAAAATTACATCCTACAAAAACAGTTCAAATTTCATCCAAAAAATATATCAGAAATTTTTTTACAAGCAAAAGATAATATTGCCAATATAATAATAGATCTCATTGCAATTGATGAACTTTCATTTAACACTGTTGCTAAAAGTACGAGGTAACAAAAATTTGCTTTTGCCAAAAAATACCTTCTAGTTTAATTTCCATTAAAAATATTTTGCTAAAAGACATTAAGGCTCAATAAACAGCTGGATTAAAAGATGCGAAAGCTTACAATTTCAGATTTAGCTTAACTGTTGATAAATGTATATTAATTAAAACGCTTTATTATATGAATATTATTGTGCACACAAATGAAATCCTTAATCTTGGATTTGTAGGGGATATACTTTATGCGAAACCAACTGAAGTTTTAGACCAAAACAATAATTTTGAAAATAATGATAGTGAGGATTACAGTGAAGAGCTTAATCAAGATGAAGAGCTGGGGTATATAATCAAGATAAAGAGGTGAGTAACATTGAATTTGAAAATAGTTTAATAGAGGCTGTTGTTATAAAAAAACTTTTTTCAATTTAAAAAAAACTTGTACAACAATAAAAATTTTTAAAAATCACCGGTTAAAAATGATGATTTGTTGCAGAAGCATGTAAAATCAGAATTTGTACATGAACTTATACCTATTTTAGACTGCAAGACTCATTGGAACTCATATTTGATATGGTTGATTTCAAGTCAAGCAAATGTATTAAAATGGCACTTATCCAAGTGCAGTCTCATATAACAATATCAGATTCAGAGCAGCTAATTCTTAAAGATTTTGTTTAGACTTTAGAGCATGTAAAATTAGATGAAATGCTGCAAAGAACTTATTTCACAAAATTGTGATTATATATATTTTAAAAATTAATAAAAACTTTTTAAGTAAAATAGTTTTTTTAATTGTTTTTAAGTTGAAATTGGATCCAGATCCATATTTTAAAAATCCAGTTAGAATCTGGATCCTAATTATTTTGCCAGACTCGTTATGCCTTAAGTATGATGCGGTTACTTGTTTTATATTTAGTTTATATGGTTTAATAGAGTTGTTCATTTTATGTTTAGTTTACATGTTTTTATGTGATTCTTCGTTTTATATTTTTATTATAACTAACTTTAGTATATTTTAGTACAAATATTTGTTTTAACTTTAATTTAGTTTGATTTATTTGGATATTAGTAAAATAATTTGTTCTATTATCTGGCTTCTACTTTGTTCAATTTATATAGTTTATTCAAATCACTCGCTCAACCATCCCTATATAAACAATATATATAAACAAATATATTATTTGTTAATATAAATTGTTTATAAAGTTTAAAAAATTGTTTTTTATTCTTTTAATAATAATTTTTTTATACTTCCAACTAATATATATGTTATAGTAAAATTACCCTTTTAGTATTTAGTTTATATTTAGTTTAAACCACTACGGTTTACTGCAAATACTTGTTATATATTAAATTTATACATTATTTAGGTTGTACAATTTAGTGACGCTATTCATTATTTTTTTAGTTTATATTTATTTTAACTTTACGCTAGAAACATAAACAATTTTTAAATTTTTTTTCAATTGTTTTTGCTAAACTTTACTATTTTTTTCAATGCACAGGAAAGCGAGAAAATTAATTGTTATTTATTTGTGGAAAATTTTTTTTTTTAAACAGGTTTTTTATGTAAAAGAATAAAAAAATCATTAATACTAATATTTAAATATAAAATATTTGGTTGATTTCGATACCCCTATTGAAATAGTGTGCACTTATGTTGGATTATCTAAATTGTGCATTTAAACCCAATAGTTCATTTCCTGATGAATTATTGTTATTGACTGCTTGAACTATTGTTATTGATAATGCTCCAAAAGCTTGTGGGCTAGTGCATTGTAAAACTGAACTTTTTTAATGAAAGTTTTAGGAGCCAAAACATACATTCTTTTATTTAATTTATTCTGTCATACAAAATTTTTTAACCAAATAATATATTTTACAAATATGTAATATATAAATATATAAATAAATAGCAATTTATATTCTTATTTTCCTCTTATATAAGTATTGAGAAAAAACGTCAAATATAGCAAAAACATTTTTAAAAGCCAAAAGAGGTCAAAACAAATGTTTTAAATTTCATTCTAACAGACTAAAACAAATGATTTTTTTTTTTTATTATAACAAAAATTGTTGGGGCAATAAGAATTAATGACAACTAAAATAAACATTACCTTCCTTTATCAGGACATCGATTCTTTAAAGCTGCATATACTATACTTGCAAAATCTCCAGCTCCCTAGAAAAAAAACCCTGAAAGTTCCATAACACAATAAAGCATATTTATTGTGAGTAAAATAGTTTTTTAAATTAAAATTTTTGTAAATGACTTTAAAAATTAAAATGTTATTTTTGAATTACAATCAATTTTTAATAATTAAAAAAATTGCCGTTTTGTTTTGGAATACCCAGAGTTTTAATTATGAGTTTTTGTCAAAAACATTTTTTCAAATCTATACACTTAATTATAGACAATCAACTTAATACAATCAACTTAATGCAATAAACTTAATGCAATCAACTTAATGCAATCAACTTAATGCAATCAACTTAATGCAATCAAATAAATGTAACAAAAAACAACATAAAAAGAAAATAGAAAAAGCATTTACTGATTTGTATAGAACCATAATTGAAATATATACATACTAAATTGGTTCGAAAAATTGGTTAGTTAAAAAATAAACAACTATTTAAAACAAAAGCATATATAGAAAAAAAAATTAATAAAAAAACTTGGGAAAAATGGATTTTTAATTGACATTACTTATGCAGTAAATCTAAAACAATAATTTTTATATAAAATGGGTAATATTTTTGAAAATCTTATATAGTTTTGCTTTATTTGAGACACAGATTGACTTATTTTTAAAAAAGTTATTTTTAATAATACTAAAGACATGAAGCATTTGTAAAAATATATTTTTTTATTAAAGATTTTCAAACTCCAGTGATATTTGGTTGTATAAAGCTCATTTAGGGGGTACCAGCAAGTATTTTTTTTAATTGTTTCTTTTTTGAGCCACCCAAATACATACACAAAACATGCACTAATTGAAATTGTACAAATAAAAAAGTGGGTTAAAATTTATGAAAAAATCAAATTAAAATCACATTAAAGTATTAACGGGTGATGCGGAAGTTATCGGACAAAATAAAAACGTCAATAACTTATTTATAAATAAAAAAACAAACTACTATTATATTTTTTTTAAATAAAGCATTTATCTTTTAATAAAAATAGATTATTTTTTATATGAAAAAACACCACCATCTGCAATTGATCTCAATTTTGCTCTGACGCCTATCATATGCAACTGTAAAAAGTTTAAATCAATTTCTTGTAGTTTTAGTTTAATGCGATCAATCAAAACTTGCTCTGTTGAAGCTTGCCAATCTCCCTCGTAAACCTTCTGTGCCAAATGTCCCCAAAAATTTTCAATTGGTCGTGCTTGAGGCACATTTGGGTGATTGGATTCTTTATCAACATAATAGACATATTGGTCCATCCAATTTAGAGAATCTTTAGAATAATGAGAACTTGCTAAATCTGGCCAAAATAAATAGCTAAAGTCTCCATGATACTTGTGAATAAATGGAAGAAGTCGTTTTTCTAAACATTCACTAATATAGATTGATGAATTGATTGCTACCGCCTTGGAAGTGTGAAACAATGGCTCGGACATACCACGGTCAGATATGGCTATCCACATTAATAATTTTTTTGGAATTTTCTCTTTTCCTATAAAACGAACACTTTCTGGGCATGTCTTTTTGTTGTTTGTGTAGTATCCAGAATTTCCAGGCATGTTGTCCCTGCAAAACAAAAGTATTTTTCGTCATCGATGAGTAGAAGCGATTTTGTGTTATAGAGTTGGTTAACTAGTTTCCTGCTTGTTTTCTTTGCCTTTATTTGTTGTTCTATAGTGTATTTTGGAGTCTTTTCACGTTTTCTATATTTAATATTCATTTTTTAAACTGACGACCAATTGTCGATTGATTTACACAGAATTTAATACCTATTTTTCTCAGGCTGACCCCTTTTCGATCGTTGACAAGTCTCTTTAATTCGGCTTTCTTTTCTTTAGTCCAGGATGTCGGACGACCAGGATGCTTTCTATCAGAAAACGATTGAACAGTTTCAAGTCTTTTTAGGTTATCATATATTGTACTTCGAGCAAATCCTTCCTTTCAAAATGATTTACGATCTTTTTTATTTTTATATTAGGTTTATTTACAAAAAACATTTTTAGTCGCTTTCGAAAAGATTCTCATTCAGCTGCATTTAACCTCATTTTAAATAATTGTGTTTCAAATAATAAAGTTTATATTTTATAGATTGTTTATGCCTACACATAAAACCACAAAAACTAATTATTATGCTCAAATAATGAAATTAGGATTTGTCCGATAACTTCCGCATCACCTGTTATTACCAACTACAAACTACGCAGATACTATAATATGTTATGCTGATACTATAATATGTTACGCTGATACTGTAATATGTTACGCTGATACTATAATATGTTACGCTGATACTATAATATGTTACACTGATACTATAATATGTTTGGTCTCATTTTTTAAACTGAAAAATTATAAGAAGGTTGTATTTAAAAACAAATTCAAATGAAAAATAGAAATCAATAAACAATACTAATTTAGAAAATTATGAAAAAATATGTTTAAAAAATTATTAATGGATCTAATAATCATAAGTAACTTTAGTTTTATCTAAACGTAGGTCACTGCTAGTTTCAATAAACTATGGGATTATTTAAATTAAGAGAGTTTGTTTGAAAATTGATTTTTTAAATTAATATAGAAAATACTAAATAAAAACATTTTGTTTTAGAACAAGTCTAAAAGGGCAAGACCTCATTTATAAAATAGGAGATGTGATATATTACAAAAATAGGAGATTTGTTTCATTTGGCATTTGCTGCAGTCTGCATAATTGAAAAACAAAACAAATAAAATACAACAATAGAGAGAGGAAAGAATAAAAATTAACAAATTTTTACAAAACCATTTATTACTAAACTACATAAAAACAATAATGCATCCAAAAATCCACATATAAAACGCGATTATATTTGAAATAAGAAAACTTATATTCTGTGACAAAAAGATAATTTAAAACATTTGAAAAGGTTAATAAATTAGCTAATAACTTTTTTAAAAGATAACTTTGCTAACATAAATCTAAAATGCAGATTTCTTATGGTAATAAGAGTCTGAAGCTTAAAATAAAAGGTCACATCATGAAATTCAAACAAATCTTTTCAGACTACATTCCATGTGATCTGAAAAGATAGGAATGTGGTCTCAAATGCACCACAAAAATCTTTTATCAGAAAATAATGCTAAATTATTAGACTTAATAATTAAACTTATGCAGGTGCCCATAAAAAAAAACAAAAACAGATGTCAATAAAAAACAAAGTTCCAAGATTTAACTTTTTCCAAATTTCCGTTTGAAAAAAAGTTAAAGCTTGAAACTTACCAAACTTGAAGCAAAAAGAATAACAGAAACTATAATGGATGAAATGACACCATGGGTTAATTTAATGATAATTGTCTTAAAAAATGACAACAGGTCATTTGTTTTAAAAATTAAGACAATTGTCTTAAAAAAAGACAAATGACATACAGGTTTGCGTGAACATGCACAGCGCAAATAAAGCTCTAACACTCTATGGTCTTACTCTAAAACTAGGAGTCAACAATTTTCTCAAAGATTTGATGAAAGCAAAGATTTGATGAAAGCAAAAAAACTTCACCATCTCAAATTTGTGTCAGAATTAAGATCAGGTACTGCTTTTTAATCCAAAGTACAAACTAAATATTTTATAAGTTTTAATTTTGAAGTAAACTCTGCGCAAGAGCAATTACAAAATATTTTACAACATGTAGTAAAGATAATAAATGAATATTAAAAAGTGCTAATATTGTTAAAGTGTTTGTTTCAAATACAAAACAGCATGATATAATACTACAAAAAGTAATTAAAAGATTTAAAAAGATTTAAAAAGTTTTAAAAATTACAAAAAAAAAAAAATTTTTAATTTTTTGTATTTGTATTTTGAAATTAGGAAAAGCAACCAGATCCAGAAAAATCAAGATATCAAAAACATGCTTATACCAGACATCACTAAAACACTTCAAAGCTTTCTTAAACTATTTCAAATGTTTTTTATTACAGTTTAAATTTTTTTAGATTTCTCTTGATGATTCAACTTTAGACAAAAATAGAAGGTGTCTTAATGCACATCATTCAGACAAATGCTATTAAAGTCTTGGAATAATTAGAATAAATGTTTTAATACTTTTAGAAAGAGCTTATTATATTGTTATTGACAAGTTGCATGAATTTGGCTTAAGTTTGATAATGACATCTTTAGGTGTCTTACTTATAGTGCATAAGTTTGGTATTGCTATGGAATTCATCTTTCAATATGTGATATTATTTATGAGAAAAAAAGTTTAGCAATGGAAACTGGAGAATTATTTAATGATAAGGCAAATAAAAATAAAGAATCTTGTTACAATGCTGATGATGATAATGACAATGAGGAATGCTGGAAATTGCTCTGTTGATGAAGAAATTGCTCTGTTAATGAGGAAATTAATCTGTTAATGAGGAAATTAATCTGTTAATGAGGAAATTGCTCTGTTAATGAGGAAATTGCTCTGTTGATGAGGAAATTGCTCTGTTGACGAAGAAATTCCTCTGTTGATGATGTTGCAATGCAATTTAATGAGGACTATAGTATTATTATATCAAAGATTTGTAAAATTGTCAAGCTGTTTAGAAAATCGTGATTTGAAAAATGTTGCTCTTCAAAATATTTGTAGATCAGATTTAGAAAAAGGACTTAAGCCTATTTTGAATACTAAAACAAGATTGAATTCTCTAATCAGTATTTTAAAAAGATTCTTGGAATAAAAAAATCTTAATGGAAAAGTTAGACTTGGAATTAAATATTCAGAACAGGTTTGATTTATCAGAAAAGGAATTAAAACATATATTTGATATTTTTTAAGCTTTTCTGATTGTTTGGCACTGAAAAAAGGAGATTGTGATCTGATAAAATTATTTTGCTTTTTACTTCAAAATCTTATAGAATAAAATATTAACAATGGTCAAAAATTATTTTCTGCTGTCTCTGAGAGAAAGAAGAAATAATGATATTGCTGGTATTACTATGTGATTTGCATAATTCAGACAACTGATCTTTTAAAAGGCCTCCCCAACAATTGCTTAAACAGCTTAAAAAGTGTGAATAAGTTACATATAAGTGTACATATATAAGTAGTATTTTGCTTTTTACTTCAAAATCTTATAGAATAAAATATTAACAATGGTCAAAAATTATTTTCTGCTGTCTCTGAGAGAAAGAAGAAATAATGATATTGCTGGTATTACTATGTGATTTGCATAATTCAGACAACTGATCTTTTAAAAGGCCTCCCCAACAATTGCTTAAACAGCTTAAAATGTGTGAATAAGTTACATATAAGTGTACATATATAAGTAGTATTAGTACATAAGTGAAGAAAATTTTTTAAGAACTCTAGAAAATATCCATGCATTCATTGAAAATCTTTCTTAATTGCATGCTGGATAGAACATGGATCCTACTTTTTCTCTTCTGACATTATGGTAGTATTCATGCAAAATACAAAAACAAAAGACACCTCAACTTTAAATTTTTAATACCAATAAAATTTTAATGTTCATGACAGATTTATATAAGCTGTATTATTGATATGTTATTGTTTTATATAAGATTCTTTGATTCATTATAGCTATGACCTTTGACTACACTGCCCAACAGTGATTTTGTATCGGAACCAAAATTAGTTATTTCTTATGCATTTCCATCTGCTGAATTCGAAAATGACATTAAAAATGACATATTAGCTCTAGTCTAAGAAATAAAAGCAAAAATTTTTTCTCAAGGCAAGGGTTGAATTAAGTGATTGCGAAATGAAAAATCCGGAAAAATATCTGGTCTTCAAAATTTAAGTTTATGCAAAACCGTGTACTTTGTTTTTATAGGCGAATCAATTTAAATTTGTTAGCGAAAAAGTTATAAAGTATAAAATAACAAACTTACGACTACAAAAGTAATAACACTCTAGTAACTTCATTATAAAAGTAATAACACTATATAAGTGTAATACTTTTACAACGCACTTATAACTTTTATAATTCATTCTTAGTTCAAACAACATAAGTAATCCCGAATTTTAATTGAAGTAGAAAAGCATCTAGAAAAATAGGGTGGATATTTAAATAATATTTATAACGTATCAAAGAACTTAAACAACTTTATAAAAACATACTTTATAAAAAGTTTAGCATTACGAAAAAAGCTTCTAATGGTCCGTAAAAGCGCGCGGTTATTTTTAAAATTAACCAAAAAAAACTTTTTATTGGTTGATTTTTAAATTAGCGCGCGTTTTTTCGGACTGTTTGTAACGTTTCATAATGCTAAACCCTTTTATAAAGTATGTTTTTATAAAGTTGTTTAAGTGTATTGTAGAAGTTCATGAAGTTTTTAATAATATTTGATTATCCACTTCATTTTTTCAGATGTTTTTTTACTTTGATTAAAGTTTGGAATTACTAATGTTATTTAAACAATGAATGAACTTTAAAAGTTATAAGTGCTTTATAAAAATAATAATACTATTATAGTTTTATTACTTATATAATGCAGTTAGTGACTGGAGTGTTATTGCATTTGTTATCGTAAGTCTATTGTTTTGTTTTGTTTTGTTTTTTATAACTTTTTCGCTAACAATAATTTGGTCCTTAAAAACAAAGTAAACGGCTTGCATAAACTAAAATTTTAAAGACCAGATATTTTCCCAGATTTTGTAAATCGCGATCGCTTATTCAACCATTGCAAAGGTAGAAATTTTCATTTTTTTTAAAAAAATTTTTTGTTTTTGACTATCCAAAATGTTTTGTTCATGTTTAAAACTTGTGATACTAGTTATGTGTGTTTGCTAAAGTTTCTGGTCTAATCTATTCTTAGTTTTTATTTTTTTATTTACTAGTGTAAAATTTTACAAATCAACATGCCAAGGAAACGTGTAAATTTAGTGGACAATTTTTGTTACATTTGTGGTGAAATAACATTTTCTTCACAGAAAAGAACTATGACACCTCTTGTGCAGACTGCTTACCAGCATTATTTCAATATGAAGGTAGGGGACCAGGATAAGTCATGGGCTCCACATATATGCTGTAGCTCTTGTTTGGTTACACAACGAGAATGGTTGAAAAATAAAAAAAGATCTTTGGCTTTTGCTGTTCCTATGGTATGGAGAGAGCCTAAAAACCATACAGATGACTGCTATTTCTGCTTGACCCCACCCATTAAAGCAGGTTTGTCAATGAAAAAAGTAGGAACAGTTAAATATCCGAATCTTCCATCTGCCATTCGACCTATTCCACATTCAGATAATTTACCAGTTCCTACTCCACCACATAGTTGTAAGTTAGAAGCAGAAAATGAAGTAGAAATAGAAGAAAACAAGCCTTCCACATCAAATGATCCTGATTTTGTGTTAAAAGATGTTGTGCCACACAGATTGAGTCAAGCAGAATTAAGTGATCTTGTTTGAGATCTGGACTTGTCACAGGAAAAGGCAGAACTTCTAGGGTCAAGACTAAAGCAGTGGAATCTTCTCCAACTTGATATCAAGGTTTCACATTACAGAAAACGGCAGCAGAATCTGCTTTCTTTTTTTGAGAAAAGAAATAATCTTGTTGTTTGCATTGATGTTTTTGGATTAATGTATTGTCTTAATTTGAACTATGATCCAATTGAATGGAGATTATTCATAGACTCATCTAAGCTAAGCTTGAAAGCTGTATTACTGCACAATGGAAACCGTCTTCCTTCTGTTCCTATTGGCCATGCAGTTTACATGAAAGAGGCTTATATAAACATGAAAGTTCTCCTCAACGCAATTAATTACAATAGACACAAATGGAAAATTTGTGGTGATCTAAAAGTCATTGCTATACTTTTAGGAATGCAATTAGGGTATACTAAATACTGCTGCTTTTTGTGTATGTGGGACAGTAGAGACAAAAGTTCACATTATATAAAAAAAGACTGGTCCGCAAGAAATCTCAACACAGAAGAAAAAAATGTTATTGCTGAACCACTTGTGGATCCAAAAAATATTCTTTTTCCACCATTACATATTAAGTTGGGTTTGGTGAAAAATTTCGTCAAAGGTATGAACAAAGAAGGACAGGCTTTTAGGTATTTAAGAAATAAGTTTCCAAAAATAAGTGATGCAAAAGTCAAAGAAGGTATTTTTGCTGGGCCACAAATACGTCATCTTATGAAGGATCCTGCATTTAACGAAGTTTTGACGGGGCCCGAAAAGGAAACTTGGGAAGCTCTTAAGGGAGTGATTAGTGGAATTTTAGGCAACAAATGAGATTATAACTACATTCAATTGGTAGCAGTACTTCTGCAAAAATATCATCAACTTGGATGTAACATGTCCCTCAAGATTCATTTCCTCCACTCACATCTAAACTTCTTCCCCCCCAATTGTGGAGCTGTTAGTGATGAACATGGGGAAAGGTTTCACCCTATTAAATTGATGATCATGATTTCTTTGTTTAAAACTATTAGAATATATCTGTAATAAAAAACAAACAAATGTACTTTAAATGTTATTAGAATATGTAAATTATGTCATATTGCTCTGTTGCAAATTAACTGAAATAAAAATTTATTGCTATTGTATATTCCAGAAACTAGAGCTAATAAAAAATTTTCGTTGTCATATTCTTTTTTCTCAGCCTGAAATTAGTATAATTTGAATAAAATTGCTTGAGATACAAAAAAAAAATATTTTTTTGTTGCCCAGTGCTATCTGAGATAATGGGTAATAAATGGCAAACAGAAACATAGAAAATGCAAAATACACATATGGGTAATTTCATTTCAAATGACTCAGGTCATATACATCTCAGATTTTGCTGATTTTTATACAATTGAGAGTGCTTAGTGAGAATTCCTTGATAAACTTAGCATTTTACTTTCCACAATGATTTTAACAGATGTTGGCCAGGCCCCTTTTGTCCCCTCAGCATTGCAACATTTATTTAGAGGTTTCAAGCCACATAAAAATATTTGATTTTTTTACTTAAAAATTTGTAACTGGCTATTTTTGGGGGTGATGAATCTAATGAAATGATCAGAAGTGTAAAAAATTATTATTAAGTACTTGTAATTATCAATTTAAATTAATTTTGGCAATTTTTTATATACTTGTTTTTAATACTCAAGAAACCCATGTGGCCTTGATGACATCAAAAAAATATATATTACACATTGTTCTATATTCATTGATCTTTTGAAAAATATAAGGATTTTGATCTGCAAGTATATGAATTTTCATATATGGATAATGGTCACCACTTTTCTGTAGCAGAATATTGTGATTGAGTTTTTACTACCTTTTAGACTAACTAAAGCTCTCAATATTTTAGCATTTCTGTAGTGCCAATGAATGTGCATGTTAAAAATGTTTTCTGGGCACAAAAACATTAGAGAGGAAGGGGTGAAATGGGGCAAGTGTCCCACTTTTTGTAGTGGAATCTAGTGAAAATTTCAGGATTTGTGTAGTCCTGATGAACACATATTAAAATTGTTTCTAGGGTCCATGGCCTGGGGCACTGCCCCACTTTTCTCTAAAAAAAAATTTTCTTTTTGCATTTTTAATCAAGTAAAGATAACTTTCAAAATATTGTCTTAAAATTTTTTTGGTTTATACTTGTTCTGTTTTATTTAATTATTTACAAAATAAAATACAAAATATATAGTGTGAAGTTTGTGTTAAGATTTGCTTAGATGTGTCAACAGCTAAAGTATACATACTTCCAGTTGTTGTTACAGGTGGATCAATGATACAAATTATGTTGGTAATTGGAACCTAATGCTTGCCTACTCTAGATGGCCAGAAAAATTTGTTAAATGGACCATGTGAGTGCATAAATGTTACCATTGCATCTTGCTCAATATTATCAATTTCATTTATCATACCAATTTAATGAAACGTATCATAATTACGCAGAATAAATTCACCAAATTTTAATTTATTGATATTAATTTGCTGATTAGGTTGAATACTTTGAATACCAGAAGGAAAAGACATGCTTGCTTTATTAAAATCTTCACTTTAATAGTATCTATAGATTCTGGATTAAATTGATGATAGCTCCTAGTTCCAGGAATTGTTCTAATTAGTTGAAAACGTTTTTTCAAAGTGGTGCGCAATTCTGTCAGTCTTTCTTTTTCAATGCTGAAAAAATAATCCTTTTAATATTATTTGTACAGTAATTAAACATTTTATTATAATTCAAGTATCAAGTCATTTATAGGGCTTTGTAGACTAGCATTTGCAGTTGATCATTTTACAGTGCCACCAATACCATCACATTACTTACATGACTTACCATGACTTGAAGAAAAAAATGTCCACACTGCATCAAATGTCAAAATCATCTTTATGAAGACAGATATTGTTAAGGTTTTTGTGGTTTTTATACTGTGCAGCATAATGCACCATTTGAAAATAAAAAAGTAATCTTTAAAATGTTAAGATAATTTTCTTTCAAATAATTAACAATTTGTGTTTGAACTTCATAAACAAAATCAATGTTATGCACATTATCTTCTGACATGAAGCAAAATGATTTTTTCTTGAGCTGGTCATTTTTGTTTAATAAATAGACTGGGTGTAATGTGCATTGACTTTGGCACTAATGGTAACTTTGGATTTCAACTTGAATCATAAACATGTAGTTTTCTGCTAAATCACCGTAGACAATAGAGCAGTCTTTTGCCAAATTTTCCTTTTGTTGCCTTAGAAATTTTGTTTGATATTTTGCAATGTAGGAATGAGCTGATAACTTGTTTATTGCCTCTGGTAACATTAATTTATATTTTTCAATTGTTGTTGTCTGACAGATCAATCTTGCTCTGTGTGCTTTTTTATTATTAATTTAAAAAGTTTGAAATAATACAATGTAAAATTCTGTTAAAATCATTATTTGAGGTGGATGACTGTTTTTAATCCATAACCAAATCGAAAATCTCATATATGTATTTTTCTAAAACAATTTAAGAAAGATCATTGAATAAAGAATGATCAAAAACCAAATGGAACAAATATAAAACAATATTTTTAGTTTACTAAAAATGCAAAAAGAAAAGTGGGGCATGGCCTCCAGTGCCCGGCCTCATGGACCCTCTGGTAATCTGCCCTGGAAACAATTTTAAAACATGTTCATCAGAACTACAAAAATACTGAAATTTTCAAAGCTCTAGCTAGTCAGGAAATTAAAAAACCAATTGCAATATTTTGCTACAAAAAAGTGGGGACCGTGCCCTGTTATAAAACTACAGATCAAAATCCTTATATTTTTTGAAATATCAATAAATATAGAATGATGTGTAATACTTTTTTTTTTGATACCATCAAGGCATCAAAATTAAGTATTTAAAAAATAGCCAAAATTTATTTAAATTGATAATTACAGTACTTAAAAATAACTTTTTACATTTCTGATCATTTTATTGGATTCGCCATCCCTGATATATTTAAAGTAATGTAACTTGAAATCTCTAAATAAATGTTGCAATTCTGAGTTTATTACGTTTAACAGATGTTGGGCAGACCTTTCTTGTAAAAATAGCAAATAAATTTGTTATTTTTACAAGAGGGGCCTACCCAACATCTGTTAAAAGTAAAATGGTCATATTTCAGGATATTCTTAGAGGTAGAGGCTAAAATTTTCAAGGAATTCTTATTTTACTAAGTACTCTCAACTGTATAAAAATCAGCAAAATCTGAGATATAGGGTGACATTTTTTAAATTCTCTGGGTTATTTGACAAGGAATCACCTAGATACCATTTTTTTAAACTACTGTCGAATGCAAGTATTCACACTGGATCAATTAATGAAATGAGTACGCTAGGTTTTTGGTACAACTAGGTAATATGAAACTTATTTTTGTTATTTTTACATGATTCTGCACCCCAACACTCCATCATTTAACACCCTAAGCTTTGAAATTTTTACAAAAATTTAATAAACTTATTGTAAGGCATTATGAATAACAAAAAAGATTAGAAATGATGTTGAAAAATTTAGAACTTATTAGAAAACAAATGCTTATGTTAGAAGTAGATCACACTACTTGGATAAGTTAAAAAAATGTCAACTTAAAACATTTTTATAAGTGTTTTTTTTTCCCATTTACTGTCCTGATCAATCATGTAAATGAAAAATGAAGAAATGAAACGATTCTGTTTTATGTTTTGGTATTAAAAAAGGATAAAGATGTTTAAAGATTTTCAATTGCAACTGGGTCAACAAGAAGATCATACTAGACATAGTCTAAAATGTATAAAAAAATTATCAAAATCTAAAAACACTTATCTAACTCCTTGAACATAGTTTATTGAAAACTTTGGCCTCTGAATTCAAACTCATTAACATCATCTGTGGATTGTCTGTAAATACCTTGTTTTCTTATTTTGATTTAAGATGCAACGTAAATTTTAAATAGACTAATGGATAGAAAAATGAGTTTCAATGACTTTCAGATCACTAGCAAATGAACCCAGAAAGTACCAACTTCATATGCAGATAAAATACTAGACACAACACAATACATGTCTGTTGAATAAAAAAAATGACTAAGGAAATTATTAACATAACTCCACCACTAATACAAACCAATTGTAATTCACAAAAAACATAAAAATGCAACACTTCTAATGCTTTTACATAATTACTTAACTAACTACATAATTACAAAGGATAAAAGTACAGCAAATCTGCTGGAACATAAGGATAAGCATATCCATATACTTCAATATAGTATTGCAAATGATAAATCATTTTATTACATTTATGCTGATGATACTAAGCCTTTGTTTTAAGTATTGCATAAACTTTGATTATTTAAATAAAAACATCTAAATTATTGAAATATATATTAAAAAAAAAAATGTTGAGGTTGAAGATAGCATATCATTTGGTTAAAAAAATATTAAATACAATAATCATTTTTTATTTATCAACTTATAAATCAAATGATATTATTTTGTATATGGCAAATTCATAGGTGAGGTTAATATTAAAACTGATGATGCAACTAACTATGCTGATGATGCAACTAACTTGCATAATGATGTACCTGAAAAAGTTGACTACTTCATTAACAATACTATATATATGTAAAGCAAGAACTAAACACAACTAAATTAGAAATAGACCTTGGTGTTGTTCGGAGTATGACTATGATGTCATACTCCGAACAACAACAACTCCGACTATGATGTCATACTTTTAACTATAACAACATTAATGTAGACACTAGTATAATAACATGACAAAATAGTAGATAAAAATATTATTTATTATCATTACTTATTATTACATATTTAATACTTTAAGTATGTGAAAATTGAATTTAAAAGACATTTGAAAAAATTTTGAAATAAATAAAAACCTGTTTTCCTAACTTTGGTGTTTTATAGCTTAAAAGGCTAATGCCATCTGTGCTATCTTTAGATATATTCAAGACTTCAATGTAGTACTTTGCCAGAAAAATCTGAAAAATCAACAGGATACTTTCTGAAAACTATCTATATAAGATGACTAACATATAATGCATAAATCCAACAAATATATATATATATATATATATATATATATATATATATATATATATATATATATATATATATATATATATATATATATAGTTCTGACATATTGACAAATATTAAGTCAGTGGCAACTCCATAATAAGAGCCACCACCACTACCAACCACCTCCAATAATAATGTTTTTAATAATAATATTTGACTTTAATCTGTATAAAAAAAAATTCAAAAATGACTTTTCAGTTCCACTTGTACACTTGTCATTGTCAAACAGTATACATACTTGATCACACATCCAACATAACCCTGACCACACACCCTACAATGCCCTGAGCACAAACCCTATACATCCCTGATCACACAACAAACACAATCCCAATCACACACCCTGTGCAGTCCTAATTGAACACCTAACACTGATTACACACACGGCACATTTTTGATCACAACTACACATCCCTGATGATAAATCCTAATATAATACTAATTTAAATATTAATAATTCACTTCTTTTAATCCATATGATCGATCTTTATCGAGATGAGGCAAAATAATTCTAATGACAGGATAGAGCGAGTCTGACTAAAAGAGACAAAAAAAAAAATAAAGTAATAAAATTTTAATTATTAAAATATAAATTATTTAAGAAGTAAACCCACATCATCAAAATTATAATAGACTGAAGCTTACTGTTTTTTCTTCACCATGTAACTGCTTGTGCTTCTCTCTCCATCTTGAAAGAAACTTTTTAAAGATATCCTGCTTCTTCTCTTTGCCAGCTGTATTGCTGATTTTTTCAACAAGCTTTACAAAGTCACTGAAAGATACCTGTGAATCAACTGTTTGAATAGACATACTTCATGATCATTAAAATGTACTTGTGAACGCTAAAACATACTTTCCACTGATAAAATATTCTTGTAAATAAATATCAAATAATAAAATTTCAACATTTGCAGGTTAATTGTTCTATAAACAATTTAAAAAAGTAAACCATAATCATAAAATATTATATATAAAAAGTATAATTTAAAGACATTTTTTAATTTTTGAACTTTTAAAAATAAAAATAAATGGTATACTTACAAAATTTTTTATAATAACTTAACAATTTGAATTTACATATCAGTTTAATTTTTTATATAAAATACTATACAAATTTTGCAAAAAAATTTATTATTAGTCACTTCAAGTCTATTTTGTCTTTGGCTTCATATCAACCTTCAATACTTTTAGAAGGTTTAGGAGAAATGATGGGAGCAGGATTACTTTTGACCTGATAGTTCATAAACTACATCAATGCATTCACTTACACTTGAATGACCCATTTCAATTACAGTCATGTCATTATCTTGGTTCAATACAAAATTGTTACCATCTTCTACCGGAACTTCTAATTCATGAAAGACATCATTTTCACAGTTGTCTAAATTATGATTTGATTCCCAATGTTTAAATAGTTCTTCTTGATTTAAAAGTGCAATATAACAAACTGGACATATAAATCCTTCAGCTGGTTCATTTTGAGAAAGGGATTTATTAACTGAACGAGCATTTTTTAATTCAAGCTCTCGCCTAGCTTTTTCTTGCTCTCTGTGCTCATTTAATTTAATTTTATAGTTAATTGCATTTTGAAGTGCTTCTTTTATACGAGTAAAATGTTTAATCTGAGATATACCTTCAACTACCTCCAATGAAAGTCCAAGATCATATGATGCATCTATAAATATATTTAAGTTAAATATAGTATTGTTTTTATAACACAAAAATTTAAAATTATTTACTATTTAAGTTATTATTGTTCTAGATTAGTGGTTCCAAAACTGTGGGTTGTGACCCTAATTAAAATAGTTTACGTTAGCTAATGGTTTCTTATTATCATTTTAAATTTAAGTGATACTTCTAATCTGATTATAGTAATTATAGTGTACTTATTTATAATTTTAAAACCTTTTATATACCATTTTATAATTTTATATATTATCAAATATAACTTTATTATCTCAACTTTAAAATTGACAGCTTCGATCGTGTGTGACTCTTAATTGAATAATGTACATCGCACAATGCACACTTAAAATATTGTAAAGTTTAGAATATTCAAAATGTGAATTGTACATTATAAAATTAAGAGTCACACAAAAGGAACTTTAAAGATGAGGCTTTATAAAAAGTTTATCATGTCAACATTTAATTCCTTTGCAAATATTAGTCAAATTATATAACAAACTGTTTTGTTGATAAATAACTATAAATCAATTATAAAAAAATTTGTAACAAAAATATATGGTGCTTATAAAGTATAAAATATAAATAAAAGAATGTTTAGAATTTAAAAAATATAATAGCTGTAAAAATTTAGTGATTGAAATAAAAATTTCAGTGATTTTATTGTTGGGGTCGCCATAACTTATCAAATAATATCAAAGGGTCAGATATACGGCATCAGAAAGGTTGCGAATCGCTGTTCTAGATAATCTAGAAGAAAAAAAAAGACTTCGAAAATGTCATTGCTGGTATACCGACCATACTAACTTATTGACTATGCTGAGATTTTTATTATCTTAATACTTTGTCTTATTAAAAGTCATATTATGGTTATAAGAAATATTATATATGAGTATAAGAAATATTACAAGGAGGTTTTCAACATCTTGATTCTAAGTCATACTCATATGTTATATATAGTTAACACTCAAGTTAGATTTTTTCTTTGGATTGTAGAAGAATGTTAAATAATAAAAACATGTAATTAAGCAGTGTGCTTGCAGCATGCTAAAATATTTGTTTCAAAATATCTCGTGTGATTTCAACACTACTCTAGTGTGATCATTGGTGTAAAATATGCTCATCAAGTATTATTACTTACATCTTATGCTCCTTTAAAAAAATCTCTCACCCTCTCTATTCCAGTTACAGTACTTAAATTTAAAAAAAAATATCAAAAATAAAATTTATAACAACTTAATATAGTAAACAACTTAATGTAGAAAATAACAAAGATTTTTATATTTTAGAATTAAACCATTTAATACTATATGTAGACTTGTGTCATGTGTTTTTTTTTTGTTAATTCACCTCCCCAAGGCCCAGAAGGCCACTACAGACGAGAAGGCTACTTAATTGTGGTTATAACCCTCTCTCAACTCTATAACTTCGAAACACGAAACTTGACAAACAAGACCGCTGTACGGAGAAGCAAGTTGAGCGCGATACTACCAAGGACGTGGTGGGGATAGAACTCGGAACCTCTTGCTTGTGAAGCGAGCGCTTTATCACTACACCACTACCGCAGTGTTGACCTAAAAACAAATCCTAATCTTTTATTTGTAGACATGTGTTATGAATGGACTTAACTAACAAGCCCTAACTTTTTATTTGTAGACTTGTGTCATGAATGGACTTAACAAACAAGCCCTAACTTTTTATTTGTAGACTTGTGTCATTAATGGAATTAAAAAAAAACATGCCTCAATCTTTTTAAAATAATATTTGTATACTTTTAATATTACATAGTATTTTATTAAAAAAAAGTTCCATCTATTTGAAGTGATTTATCAATAATAACTTAAAAATAAATAATAATAGAATAGAGATAACGATTTCAAAATTTATGAATAATTAAAATAAATGTGAGAAAAAAACAAAACCTTGAATACGAGTATTAATTGATGATAATTCTCTTTTACGCTTAACAAGGTGTGGCAAAGTCCGTTTGACATGCTCTTGTATTCTGTATAATCCTAATGAAGGTTCATTAGCAGCAATATGAATTGATTCATTCACTAAGGAAGTTATTCTTCTAACTTTGTAGTCCGTTTCAGGATCAAGATGACGAAAACCTATTATAAAATATATGTACAAGCTTAAATGTATGTATGTATGTATAAATATATATAAACATATATATACATATATACATAATGATTGACAGACAACTTAAAAGATTGTAAATTATATGAATCAGGAATACACACACACACACACACACACACACACACACACACACACACACACACACACACACACATATACATACATATATGATATATATTATATATGTATGTATATGTGTGTGTGTATATATATGTATATACATATACATGTATATACATATATATATATACATATATATATGTATATACATATATATATATATATATACATATATATATGTATATACATATATATATATATACATATATATATGTATATATATATGTATATACATATATATGTATATACATACATATATATATATGTATATATATATATATATATATATATATATATATTATATATATATATATATATATATATATATATATATATATATATATATATATATATATATATATATATATGTATATTTTCAATATATGAACATCAATAAATACGAATTCTCTCAATACTAATTTTTTTATTTTTCTAAGAAATTTTCGCTAGATTATTGATACTAGCATCTTCATCTTGAATTCGTATTTATTGATGTTCATATATTAAATTTATTAAACTCTCATACAAGATGTCGTCATTTAAAATATATGTATATATATATATATATATAAGATGTCGTCATTTAAAATATATATGTATATATATATATAAGTATATATATATATATCATATATGCATGTGTATGTATATATGTACATATATATATATATACATATATATATATATATATATATATATATATATATATATATATATATATATATATATGTATATACATATATATATATATATGTATATACATATATATATATATGTATATGTCTATATATATAAGTATATATATATATATATATATATATATATATATATATATAATATATATATATATATATATATATATATATATATATATATGTATATAAATTAGTAAAAACGCTTAGCAACCACTGCAATGTTTTGTCTCTGATTTTCATTATAACTGTCTGCCAGGAAATCTTGCACTAAACAAATATTTCTTTCAGAGCACTTATTTGTGCACTGAATATTTGAAACAAATTCTTTAAAAAATTTGAAGCTGGAATGAAGATCTACAAATTTTCAATCATAAATCCAAAACAATATATCTTGTATATTAAGACCAAGCATGAAAAAAATGTACCAGCTATTTTTCCCAACAAACTCATGCAAATGACTGTTCTTGTTAATTATCCTTGTTTTATCATCTCTAATCTCTGGTTTCTTTATTTCAAAATATAAAATACCTGTGGGATAGAGATAACTAAAAAGTTTCTGTATCATTAGGAATTTCTCTTCATTAGTTACACCTTGATCTGCTAGTGATACACCAACATTATCTACATAAATCTCCTCCACAAACATTCAGTTTCTTATGAGTTATGAGAACCATTAATAAATATATCCCATAATCCAGTTGCCATAAATCCTATTTGCCATAAATCTAGCTTAGGATTGAATGACAAGTAGGGGGTCGATGAAGGTAGAAATTTGATACTTTGTTACCCAAATAGAAAGAACCTAGTTCACATAATCGTATATAGTCTGTTCTTGGAAGTTTTTTAGGGTAATGGCATAGTATGCTTTAGCTTCTTGTACAATCTGATACATGTAAGAATTGTTTTTGAAAATGTTGAAATTTTAAAAATCTGTCTATGAGTAAATGTCTTCATTCTATACCTGAAAATTTTCAGGTCAATTTTTTTAAAAATCTAAAAACAGCTATTTTTTTGATGCCTTAGTCTTTCCTGTTTGCGCTTACACTAAATTTTTTGATATGTCTCTCATATATGGGTTGACATAAAAGCCACATAATGCGTTTCCTGACAACATATGTGCACTAGTGTTTGAAGCAGTTGTGTCAGTACAAACAGCAAAAATGTTATTTTCAATTTCAAAATCTTCTAGTACCTTTTTTAGTTGTTTTGATTGGTTTTTGCCTTTAGATGAATTTGCCTGGAACACTCCTAGCAGAATATCACTATTTTATCATCCTTAGGAGCCATAACACTTACTACAATCTTTTCCATTTTAACAGTTATATGATTTTTAAGATCCCATTCATTACACAATTTACCTCCGAAGTGAAGCAAGAGTTTCTTACCGATTAAAACATTTTTATAAATATTTCTAATTTTGACAAAACAGTATCTTCCAAATTATGACCTGCATGCTTTAGAATCGAAAAAAGAATTGCTTTATGACCCCTTACACCAAGATGAAATCTTGTAGCAAATTCACTTGTTGCTTTTAATAATTTGACCCCTGATATTAACAGGTGCAGCTCATCAGATCTTTTTTTTTTCTTGTTGACAGCAGAGAAATTTTTATCTTCTTCACTAGATACATTAAAAAATGAATCATTAGATGAATTTGACTCAAAATTTATTGATTCTGTATCAGAATCAGAGATAATATGATTTTTGAATAAAATTTTATTCTCTATGAACATTTCAAGTTTTTTGTCTAACTCATTCCTATGTTCAATTATTTTTTGGTAAATCATGTCAATATCCTCAGTTCTATACGTTTTTCTGGTAGACTTTTGGTCCGTTAAGAATTCAATGTCCTCTTTAATTATCCGGTGATCTGTTGCAGTCAGCTTTGATTTTCATTACAACTTTTTTGCATGTCAAAAAATTTATTTGATGTTTTTTTATAGTGGGTTTTGAGAATCAAAAGATTTTCTTTTGAAGAAAAGTTCAATCTAATATGAAAAAAAATACACAATTTACACATTTACAGCTTTAAAAGAGGTTGACAGTTAAAATAATGAAAAAATTATTTATTGGAAACATATTGAAAAAGTCTTACTTTTTAAGATCTATTTGCTTTCTCCATTTTTTATTGAGCTTTATAATCTTATCTTTAATGGTTCCACTTTTCATCAAGAAGTCTTTTTGAAAACGTGCTCTGCACCAGATACTTCTTCTTTGTTAAGACAAACTTTAATGCCTGTCTCATATTTTGCACCAGGGAGTTAACATTTTAGCTTATTATTGACAGGTCCTTTTTGCATGGAGCAACTAATATTTGATTTTGTTGACTTATACCTTAATTGCTTTGAGGAAATAATATGGCAATATCTTCCTTAAATGTCACAATTTGTGGGCAATTGGTACTTGAGAAGCTCTAAAATGGGTCTGTTCAAAAGATACAATGGTCTCCTTGGGTTTTCTACCACATTCTAAAATTTTTTTTCCATATTTTCAAATTTTCTTTTTTTGCAGCTAATTCTTCTGAGTTGTTTATTGTTTATTTATATATTTCTATTTATTTATATATCTTATATATAATCTCTGTAATAGTATTTAAAAAAATACTTGCTTATTTATAAATTCAAAATAAATAAATGAGAAAGAGTTGGAAATGTATCATATACCTGGACAACCATATAAAAAATCCAAAAATGCACGATTTTCAGTTTTTACATCTAACACTTCTAAGAGTCCTTAAACCCTTAAATTTGTTAAAATTGCTTATTATTATGCATATAACCAGGATATATTTAGAACCCAAAAAAAATTTATTTTGGGACACCCTAATATATATATTAGGAAATATTGATGCATTAAAAGATAGTATTTTAAAGATCTACAAACTCTTACTCGCACTTTTTAAAAAATATTTTTATGTATTATTTTTTTAATATTTTTATTTTGAGTTTGATCCCTGCCACGTCCCTGGTAGTACCGCGCTCAACTTGTTTCTACGCGCAGCGGCCTTGTTTGTCAAGGTTTGTGTTTTGGAGTTATAGAGTTGAGAGAGGGTTATAACCACTATAAAGTAGCCTCCTCATCTGTAGTGGCCTTCCCAGCCTTAAGGAGGTGAAATACAAAAAAAAAAAATGTTGCACATGTCTGTAATAAAACTTTGGATAAATAAATTTGATATCATAATTGCTTAAATCGCTGAATAAAGCTTTTTTAAAAAGTCTTTAAAATTGATTAAAATAAAGATACGTTATAGTAAACATATAATTTTTCTTTTTATGTTAATATTGACAGCATACATAGTAAAAAAAAAGATATTTTAAATATTAATAAAAGGTCCTTATTTTAAAACATTTCTTTAGTTTTTTTAATTGTTGCTATATAGGATGATTATTGCTTAACTGTCTCTTTGTAGTTTTAGTTAAAAAAGGTTTGGTACTCAACTACTTGGTAGGGAAGCTGACGTCTCATTTTTTTTCAAAACTTCATCAAAGTCAGTGGCCAATTTAACTGCCTGTTACACGCAGCTTTATAGTTATCAGAAATAACCTAAGTTTTTAAAGACAATGTCAAGACTTCTTTTGGTAGATTTAGTGTCAAACAAACTTATTGAGCCTTGTGTAACAAAATTAACTATAGAGAATTTAGAGAAAGTATAAATCTTGTTTGGAGTCTTCTCTTGTCAAAAGTACAAACAGGGACACCATCACCAAAAGTACAAACAGGGACACCATCCATGCGCAAAAAGTACAAACAGGGACACCATCCATGCGCAACATGACACTGTTAATACTTTGATATTTTTCAGCTGTTGATGGAATCAGCCTCTCTGAGAGCTACCACAGAGTTCGGGAAACCTGACTACCTGACTACCAATGTACCCTCATTAGGAGATAATAGAATGAGTTGCCTAGTCATGAAAACAGAGACACAAGCAAAACCCATGCATTGAGTCAAGAAGATCCAGCATTCAACATCCTAAACTGGAAACAATGTATTAAAAATACATCTGCGGTCAACAGATAGAATCTGTTTACCCCTTAAGTCTTTGCCTAGGAGGTCTTCTACAAGACAGTAGCTGGGTGCATTTAACATCTGCCCAAGATGAGTATTTTTATCGAGACACCATCTCTAGCCTTTACTTAACCAAGAGCCCCAAGGCAGGGGGTGTTTTAAATCGGAGTTGGCATCTCCTAGCCTTTGCCTAAAAAGGCGTATCCTACAAGGGAGCAGGACATGAAGCAGATTGTACTGGGTTACATGTTACCAGTAGCAGGATAACCTGATCTGACTGTGTTACCAGTAGCAGGATAACCTGATCTGACTGTAACATATGTATATGTATGACATATGTACTGATGTAACATATGTACTGATGAAGTACTGATATGACATATGTGATGATGTACTGATGTGACATATGTGATGTGACATAATGATGTGACATACTGATGTGACGTACATACTGATGTGATGTGACATACTGATGTGATGGACATACTGATGTGATGTGACATACTGATGTGATGTGACATACTGATGTGACATACTGACATTGATGTGACATACTGACATGACATAACATGACTGAATATAACATGACATGACATGACATAACATAACTTGACATAACATGACATGACATAACATATTATGACATGACATAACATAACATGACATGACATAACATAACATGACATAACATGACATGACATAACATAACATGACATGACATAACATAACATGACTGACATTGATGTGACATACTGACATGATGTGACATACTGAAACGGACGTGACATACTGATGGGATGTGACATACTGATGTGATGTGACATACTGATGTGACAAACGTGATGATGTACTAATGTGACATGATGTACTGATGTGACATATGTACAACATATGTACTGATGTGACATATGTATATGTATATGTATATGTATATATATATATATATATATATATATATATATATATATATATATATATATATATATATATATATATATATATATATATATATATATATATATATATATATATATATATATATATATATATATAATATTGTGAAGCTCTTTACCTTGCAAAGTTGAGGAGTAATTCGGTGAGTCAAGTAAATTCTTTTTAAGCATATAAATTTCAGTGAGATTAGAGACAGCCATTGAAGTTTTTTTTTTTTTTTTTTTAAATAAATTTTTAAATATTTAAATATAAATAAATTATAATTAAATAATTCTTGAAAAACAAAAAATTTTAATGAACTTTTCTTCTTGGTTTTTTTCAAAAACTACATAAATATAAAATATACATATATGTGTATTCAAAACATTGTATTAAGTTTATTATGATTGATAGAAGTATTGAAACACTTATAAAAATCTTATATTATAATTGAAAAAAGTATTGAAACACTTATAAAAAATCTTATATTATGATTCATAGAAGTATTGAAACACTTATAAGAAATCTTATAATTGATAGAAGTATTGAAACACTTATAAAAAATCTTAAATTAGGGATTGTCCATAAATTATGCAATGCAAAATATTTTTAAAAAACAGAAGTAGGAGATATTAAGCTCTTTTATGCAGCGATTTTCATTAAACTTAATTTCTTTTTAATTTCTTTTTAAATTAAGACTCTGCGAGTAATAACTGTTGATCTTTTTTGCTGTGTTTATTGTAAAAGTTTGCTTTACGTAATTAAAAAATTATTTAAGTTAAATTAGATTTTTCAGTAACAATTTTAAGATAATCTTGATTTTAAGAAGCATGTGAGTATATTACTGCACTTTCCAAAGCCATCCTTTTCTTTCTGTGTTTTTATCTTGTTAATTTTTCTTTTAATATTTGTTAAAAAAATAAATACAATAAAACTATTTTTAAAATTTGTTGATCAACAAAGATTGCTCACAACATTTTTAAAAAGTTTTATTAAATAAAGTATATTTATTAAAGCAAAGTTATTTTTTTAACTTTTTTATAACTGTAAATTAAATTAAATAAGTTAAAATAAAAACATTGTCAGTTACAAACATCAAAAACATTTTTAAACATAGCATACATATAGTTACCATAGTAACTATACTACCTAAAATTTTTTATATTTTATAAAAATAAAATCTAAATAAAAAACATTTTTATTCATGTTATATTTATTATATTTTTATATATAAATATATGACCCTCAAAAAATATTAATGCTTAAAATAATATATAATTAAAAAACATAAGATTAAGTGAAGTTCAAAAACATAACTTTTTTATTTTTAAAAGTTGCCTATCGAATGATAAAAATGTTAACTTAGTCAATAGTATATTGTTAAAATTTTTTTTTCAATTTTTCAAATATAAAATGATTGTGATGGCTCCTGTAATCTGGATTGAGATGGTTTAACGATGACATATATATAGCATCAGGGTGTTAGGCAGCCTGATAGCACCGCCTATAACGTGGAACTCCCAATTGGTTAAAATTTCCCAAAGGTTCGAAAAATAGTAAAAAAACAAACAAACAACAACTGATGTCAGGCTCTGATTTAAAGTAATCATAGTAGAAAACATAATTAGTATAAAAGATGAAGAAAAGAATTAAGTGGATAGAGAATAATAATTTTTTTAATGTTAAAAAAAGTGTTGTCATTAGCAAGCAAGGTCATTGATTCAAAAGTTATAAAAAAACTTTTTTTTTAATCAATGTTAGTTATTCTTTAGTTTAGACTATTTTTTTTATTTTTTTAATCAACGTTAGTTATTCTTTAGTTTAGACTATTTTTTTTATTTTTTTATTTAGATGCCCCTTACTTTTTCTTTTAAGATTTTTTTAGATTTAGGTCTTTTCACAGAGCACCACGGATAAGGGTGCTCTGTGGAAAATTTAATAGGAAGTTTGTGCTTCCTTCCTAACCGATGTCGCATAACTTGCCTAGATGTGGGGTTTGAACCATGGATTTTCTGAGGCAAGTGCGCTTCCACTGCGCCATGGCTGCTGGTTTTTAATATGTTTAATATGTCCATTGCAAAATTAGCATCTGCTAAGGTTGCATCTCTTTTTCGTGCTCAACACTTTCTTACTCCGGATTCTATTTTTTATCTCTATAAATCTCAAATCCATCCTTGTATGGAATACTGTTGCTATATCTGGGGCGGATCTTCTAATGATGCCCTTTCTCTTTTAGACAAGGTGCAAAAACACATTGTTAAACATAGTTGGACCTGCTCTTGCAGCCAACCTCCAACCATTATCACATCGCTATAATGTTGCTTCTCTTACTCTTTTGATGCTGAGATTGATGCTACTGGAGTTGATGATGCTGACAATTATGAGTTTGGAGGTCATAGTATTATTGATCAATTAGAGTTTGAACTGGGCAGAAGAAAAGTCCCTCAAATTGCATGCACAAACCACAAGTTTAATATTTCTATATGTAATACTGTGAAGTTTTGCAAATTATTGAAAACTGTTTTTTGATTGCTTTGTTTATTTGCTAAACAGACTCATCAGACAATGGCGATTGCACAAATAATTCAACAACAAAAAAATAAGATTAAGAAACGAAAATTTAACTAATTGATCATTAAGCATTTTAAAGTTGATTTGTTTTTACAAAGCATATCAAAAAAATTGTTTTGAAACAGTAAAATGTCCAGTTACTCAAGCAGAGATTGAATTCGATTTATTAATAATGCTCTCAGCATATAGATTTACACTTTAGAATCATAAAAATTGCGTATACATCAGTAATTTGGTACCAAGTTTACATTTGTTAGAAATGCAATGAGGAAATGGCTAAATAAGATGAAAAAAAAGGAAAAATTTTGCGAATTGTTGATAAAAAATATAAAAAACGGTTTGACCATGAACATAACTCTGCTGTTTATACAGCTGCTGCAGATTTAAATATTTCTAAATTTTACCTCTGGTATCAAAGACAGATAGCTAAATCCACAGTCAATTTAGGCCTAAGCTCATTAGTAAACTTGGCGATTGAATTTAATAAAAAAAGCAAAAATAAAATGATTTGAAAGCAAATGCTGAAAATAGTTTCACCCTAATAAGTGTGCCTGGCAATGAAGCCTTTATCAGTTTTATCAAAGCATAGAATAGGATTAGGTAGAATACAACAAAACAGAACTCAGCATTGAGCACTGACAAAGAAAGAGATAACTTAATAAACATTAAAAAAAAACATACTTTCACCAACAATACTTATTATGATATATTTTGGTTTGATAAAAGAAAAGAATTGCCATATATTATTTTTATAATTTGTGTCTGATGTTTTATAATATACAGACATCATCATCATATGTTGAACATTTTTTTAGCATATGCAGTGTAGTTAATAGAAAAAGAGCCAGCAACATGACAGATGAAACATTAATAAATCGTACTATTTTAAAAAGTAACTTAGCCATACTTAATGAACTGCCTGAATAAAAATACTTTTTTTGTTTGTTTGTAAATAGTTTTCTTTAACATTGTTTAGTTTATGAGTTGAAATTACATTTTTAAAAACTATAACTGATTTTTTTTTTAATGTTATAAAAAAATCATATAACTGTAAAAACAAAAATACATTTTACACTCAAACAAATTGCGTATTTTTATATATATTTGTATATTTTATATATAATTTTTTAAACAAATTTGAGTATATATATATGTATATATATATGTATATATATATATATATATATATATATATATATATATATATATATATATATATATATATATATATATATATATATATATATATATATATATATACCTTCTATCTCAATTTTTAACATTTTAAAAATATTAAAAAACTAGAAATCTTTTCAGCGTATTCTTTAAAATCACAATTTTACAATTAAATCACAAACTTGTTAACAAATAAATCAAAATTAATACACTTCTGTAGAAACCTCCCAAGTAATTGACGAATTTTATCATACAAAATTGCCTTTATACAGGGTTGTTTTTGTACTTGTCTTTAATAAACTCAACAATAAATTATATTTTGGAAATTTTCATTAAATAAGATTGACTGCTCAGTAGTCGTAGAAACAGTTTGTATATATGCATCAAAAACTGGGATGATTGTATCATTCTTGCAAATAGTTTAGCAAAATTTAGCTATCTTTCATGGACAGAAAATAAGAAAGTATTATGGGTCTGGAAAAAAGATTTTTTTAAATCATATCTAACAATTTTATTAGGTTTTTTTTTTTTACCTTTTTCAAAGAAAACGAATGAATGTTCTATACATTTTGATGGTTTTCTTAAGATTTAATTTTAATTACAAAAAAAAGATATTTATCAATTAAGCATGCCAAAAAATTATGGTTAATGTATTCTGGATATAAAAAACAATCATTTTGGTTATATTTATTTTGTTTGTGTTTATCTTCTTCTTATGGGGTACATATATATATATATATATATATATATATATATATATATATATATATATATATATATACGTATATCAATGATATGCATATATAAAGGGGGAGCAAGGCAATGAGGGACTCGTCAAAAACAAAATACTTAATTTTTTTATAACTTACAGAGCAATTTTTATAAAATGGTATGTCAAGTAAATTTTTAAATTTTGCTTTAATAATAATAGGACTTGTTAAGACAGTAATTAAAGAGAGAAAATTTTAAAGAGATTATATTCTAAAGTTTACAAAGCCGCGAGTAAAGATTTACAAAAAATCCATGATTTTAGCTGCATCTTATATTAATTGTGTTAACCTTCACTAGTTAATCTGCATAAAGACATAAAAGTTATTAAAATCCTTGCTCCAATGGAACTTTATCTCCTTTGTGGAAATACAAACAGAATTTATGATAATCTTGAAAAATATTTGAGTACAAAGATGCTTATGTTAAATTTGGTCTACGAGTGTCACCTAAAGTGCATGCTCTTATCAAGCATACATGTGAATTTCTTTCGCTTATGTCAAATTTCAATTCAAATAAAAAAATTATGATTTTGGTCTGAACAGGCCAGTCCATTATAATTTATATATACATATATAATATATACATATATATATATATATATACATATATATATATATATATATATATATATATATATATACATATATATATATATATATATATATACATATATATATATATATATATATATATATATATATATATATATATATATATATATATATATATATATATATATATATATATATATATATATATATATATATATAGATATATATATATATATATATATATATATATATATATTCTGTTTTAATTACAGTCCTCTTTTAAAAATTGCATAAAAATGGCAAATAGCAAGTCTCCTAAGAAAACAGATCAAAAATAAAATTTTGATATAGGTAACCAAGGTGTAGAACTGTGGTTACCTATATCAAAAAGCATTCAAATTTTAAGGAACTTTTGGTAGTTAACTAAAGAATATACAAACTAAATTTGAAATCAAAATCATTATTTATTAGGGCATAATTAAGAAAAAAAAAAAGTCATTTTTATTTTTTCAATTAAAATCCTCAATTATCTGGTTAATGGGACCATGAAAATCTGGGAACTTTTTTTTTGTGATTAGTTTGTTTAGAACTTCAAGAAAACGTTTTCGAAATTTAGTTACTAAATGCGTATAACGAACATCTTTTTTTTTGAAAGCTTTTACTGCAACAGACGCCGGCCTACATTGTAAAATCAAGATTTGGGTAATTTAGAAATTGTTAAAAAAATTAAAAATATAAAATACAGTTGGAACCAGTGACAAAAACAACTAAGGCAGAGCAGGTTAGCAAAAAAAAGAACTGTAAGCTTAAAATTAGACATCCAAGAGATATTATATCTTAGTTTAAAATTACAAGGCAGCCCATTTACTTGCGAATCAGTTGTCAATAAATATATTGAAGAACAGAAAAATATGCTAAATATCAAAAAACGATTTGTGAATGGAATGTTTATTTTAGTAATAATCAAAAAATAGAAAATCATTGCAGCAAAGACCCACTTTATCTAAAATCATAATTATTGATAAAAATACAAAAAAACATCGTCATATGTCTACAGAAGAATAAGCTAATAATTTAAAGTTTATACTTAACTTGGAAAGTCCTCACAACAATCCATCATCACCTGTGATGACTTTTTTTTTTAGTTGTTAAGGTGCTCCAAGAAGGGCTAAGCATCTTATCACAAAGCACCATAGAAGAGTAATTTACACAGGAAGTTAATATATACTACTTTTCCAATGTTGCTTATCCGGTCAGAGCCAACATTGGACCTCAGACCTCTTGGTTTTGAGAAAGAGCTCAAATCACTGCACTATGGTTGCAATGAAGTTATTTCGCATTTTTACTAGTAATTGTTACAAATTGTTCCTTATATGGAGTAAATTTATGTATAATGCCTAATTTTTTATTATATTTATAACTGCACATAATGATTATTTATTTGATAAAACAAACAAAAAATATTTACCATGGATTCTACTTTGATAATAATGATTTCATTTAGTTTAACAATTGATTATTTTGTCAAAATAACCATTTAAATTGAAATTGAGGCCAAATATTCATAATGAAAAAAAAGTTTACGTAAATTCGAAATCAGCATAAAAAATTAATTAAAAAAAGTGGTTAAACTGCACAAAATCGAAAAAATATTAACTTCGGACCTCCTCAATGATAGATATCATTATCTCAAAATATAAACTCAAATCTCAAAAAATATATATATATACAAATCTCATATTTATAATTAATTTGAATGTTTACATCTATAAAAATAAAAAAAAATTAACGGAACACCTCCATGAAAAAAACACCTCCACGCAAAAAAAAGACTTGATGATATTTAAATGTTTATTATTAAGAAGTTATTTATTACTGCATAAAAATATTTATTTTGAAACTTAAAAATATACCACCATTACAAAAAATTTCTATAAAAAACTATTAATAATAAAAAATAAAATTAAGTAAAAATAAGTCTTGAAAACAAATTCTCTAAAAATGAATGCATGTGTATATATATATATATATATATATATATATATATATATATATATATATATATATATATATATATATATATATATATATATATATATATGTATCATTATTATTACTATTAAAATTGAATAAAGAATAAGAGACAAATAAATAATAATAGCTGCAATTTTTAGGCTATAAACGATCATATCCTTTATGTTTTGAATAAACTTTGTATCCAACAATAGATATAACTATCAACAGTAAAATTCCAACACAGATCACAATATAATACCAATATACTATAAAAGAGAATATTTATACAGGTTAGAAAGCATATATATACATATATATATATACATATATAAATATATATATACATATATATATATATATATATATATATATATATATATACATACATATATATACATATATATATATATATATATGTATATATATATATATATATAGATATATACATATTTATATATATACATATATATATATATATATATATATATATATATATATATATATATATATATATATATATATATATATATAAGTTAGTAAAAAACACTTATCTATCTTTTATCTTCGACTTGAAGTTTCACCATTGCTGGATCATCAGGAAGAGTTCTTCTGGATCATCAGGAAGAGACTCTTCCTGATGATCCAGCAATGGTGAAACTTCAAGTCGAAGATAAAAGTTAGATAAGTGTTTTTTACTAATTTATTATTGCTCTGTTCTTTAAGAACATTGAGCACTCTATTTGTATAATACACTAACATAATTTACATATATATATATATATATATATATATATATATATATATATATATATATATATATATATATATATATATATATATATATATATATGTATATGTATATATATATACGTATATATACATACATACTACAAAAGTCAAAAATCATAACTCTGCAGTAAATAAATAATACAACATGTTTTCTCATATGTATATGATCTTAAATGCCCACAAGTCTATACTGTTAATATACATAAGTCTATATATATATATATATATATATATATATATATATATATATATATATATATATATATATATATATATATATATATATATATATATATATATATATATATATATATATATCAGGGGCTATAAATATGCGTGTGTGTAGTTAGGTTAGTGGACCAGCAGAACTAAAAATTACAGTGAAATGAGTTATTCATAGGGCAAAGTTATACAATGCTGCTAGTTGAAGTGAATTGGCTGAGTTGTTAAGGTATGTAGATGTTCAGTGAATGTCAGATCTCTTTAATGCAATAGAACAAGTGGGTGAAATTCCAAATGCTTTGAGGAAAAGCTGATAAAACAAAATAAGAATCAATTTTCAATTTGTCTACTACAAACAGCTTGATTTTAGTTTAAATAAAAATCAAGTCTAAATTTACGAAACAATGTTCTTAGTAAGAGTTTCTTTTTGAGAGTTTTTTAAGAGCGTTTTTTGTGACATAAGAATTTGAACATGGGTTTCCAAAATGACGTCGTCTCATAATCGCTAGTGATGTGCCATCGGCTAATGCCAATTGTGGCTAATAATAGGTTTAATGTGTTTATTTAAGGGTATTATAATAATATTAAGGATCAATATTACATATTTAACATGTTCTTATTCATCAGAAGTGATTCGACCTACTAGCCTATGCTATTGATAACCAGCAACCGATTAATCAACTAAACCATTGGTCGATTAATCAGCCAATGGCATCGGTTGATTAATCGGGATTGGCCGATGCATCGGTATTGACTTTTAAACCAAACTAAACAGGTGCAAAGGTACACCTTATATGTTCAAGTTGCATACCTAATATTAAGATATTACCTATATATACATACATTAAACTCTATAATTAGCCTTAATCGGCCTTTGACCAATGGCACATCACTAGTAATCGCCATCATCCCGGTTAAGACAGTTTGATGATTTGTCGTGAAAGGTACTTTCATAGTGTTGTATTTCCAACGTTTCTCTAACTTTCCTATTAAAACTATTTATTTCTATTTTTAAGGTATTGCGACCATTCCAGTGAAAATTTCCTATGCAAATTTTGGAATGTTCAGCTACAGCTGAAATTTTCCCTTTACCTTGTTGTGCACTTGTTTGATGCTGGCATATTCAAGGCAATATCTTCAGTCCAGTTTCACCTACATAACAGTTGCCATAAGAGCACACTAATTTATAAAAACCAGGATAGGAATTAACTGGTAGTGTAGGTTTATTTTTAGAACTAAGTAGACTTTGGAGATTTTTTGGATACTTAAACACTAGTGCGTACGCACTAGTGTTTAAGTATCCAAAAAATCTCCAAAGTCTACTTTACCCTGCTTTTTTAAAAACTCTTCATACCATCATACCTTCATACCTCTTCATACCTTCATGCTTTTTTAAAAACTCTTCATACATCTACCCTGCTTTTTTAAAAACTCTTCATAACTTAGGACTGATTCCAGGGATCCAAAGTAAAGACACAAATCTTTTGGAGACATTAGGAAATGTTGATATTTCGTGAGATCTTTTTTGTTGTTAGCACTTTCGTTCGTAGACTAAACTAGTTTTCCAGACTTTTTCTCTCATAGCCGTTTTCTACAAATACATAAATAAGAAACAACAACTTATCATCAATGTTATTTATTGTGCATAAACATAGTGTTCTATGGACGAAACCAATAAAAACACCATTGATCATTTTAGGGTCATGACATGAGTTTGGTTTAATTTGAACGTTTGTAATTGCATTTTTGCGATTACAATTATGTTGCGAAACATTAAGATAGTTTAATGTATTGGTTAAGTCGGTATATTCCATTGTGTATTGAGTACTTTTATGTTGTTTGTTAAGTAGATCTAAAAACTTTTGCGCATCTTCTTCTACTTGAATGAATATCATCGACATATCTTTTAAATGATTTCACATGGATGTTGTTGTTAAGCGCCAATGAAAGAGCATTACTTTCATGATATTGTAAAAAGCACTCAGCAACTACCACAATAAGTGCTAACCCAATTGGTCTGGAGTTTTCGAGCTCATAAATGTTATTTTCATGTAAAAGATAGCAATAAGAAAGACAAAGTTCTAAAAGTAACCTGATCTCTTCAAAAGTTAATTTAGATATAAAGCTCTGGTTGTTTCTTACTCTTTCAACTAGTATAATGATTGCTTCTTTAATCGGGACCGATAGGGTACAAATTAATAACATCAAAGGAGACCAGAACCTCATTCTTATTAATTTTCCATAATCTTGCTGTATCCACAAATTGTTAAGAATTTTTTAAACGCGTTTCATTTAAGTTTGGAGTGGGTTGTACCATATTGACTAAATATTTAGAGACGCTATATGTAGGTGTACCAATGGTGCTTACAATTAACCACATAGGGTAACCTTTTTCAGGTTTATGGGCTTTAATTACTCCATATAAATGTGGTGGCACGGCATCACTCGGGTAGATACTTTTATTTCTTTTTTGGTAAAACATCCTAGTTTATTTAACTTTCTGAGAGTGATTTAAACTTTGTGAAGAATTTGAATAGTTGCGTCATAATTTAACTTTTTTGTATCTCCTAAGTGTTCTTTAATTTTTTCTAGAGCACTATTTCGATTAATTCGAACTAATCCAGATCCTTTGTCAAAGAGATATATCTGAATATTTATATCTTTCTTAATTTTACTTTTAACTGGTTCGGCCATCTTTAAAATTGATAAAACTTCTTGTCTTAATTTAACTCTGTTGGTTTCTTACTATATTGCAATTTTAAGGCACATGATTCGGTAACTGAAATAATATCTAAATATGGTATTGATTTTAGTGTTGGAACAAACTTAGTTCCGAGATCAAATAATTTTTTGTGATGTATTGGAACTTTGGAATTAGCTAAATTAAGCATTACCTCTCTAATTTTCTTATTTTTGTTGTTGTTGTTGTTATTGTTGATAGTGCTGTTCATACCTATTGAAATATTTAGTGCTGTAAATTTATTTTTTGATTGTTTTTGCTGGTAAGTTATCTAATTGTGTTGGTCTACACTACAGACTTAAAATTTTAAATACTTAAATAACTTCTGTTATATGTCAAAAGTTTTCCAAAATGCCTAAGACCAACGAAAATAAAGTTGACGTATGGCAAATGATTGTTGATGATCATGAAAGAGGGTTTGGGTACAGAAAAATTGCTGAAAAATATAATAAAAGCAAGACAACGGTACAATCAATAATACAAAAATGTAAAAAGACTGAAAGTGTGCAAAATAAAGCACGTTCAGGCCATCCACCAAAAACAACATCTCGAGAAGATAGGCTTATTGTACGAGAAGTAAAGCAAGAGCCTGTTATTTCTGCCAAGCTATTAAAGAGAATCTAAACGTGAATGTTTCTAAATTAACAATACAACATAGACTTCGCTCTGCAGAGTTTTATGGATCCTGTGTTACAAAAATACCCTTTATTTCAAGAAAAATATAACTAAACATCTCGCCTTTGCAAAAAAGTACTTTTCCAAGACACTAGGTTGCTGGAAATTAGTTTTATGGTCTGATGAAAGTAAATACGAACTAAAGAATTCCAAAAAAAGACCAAATGTATGGAAAAGAAAAGGAAAACCCTTAGACAAAAAAAGTATAAAAGCAACCATCAAATACGGAGGTGGTAATGTACTTGTTTGGAGCTATTTTAGTTAACAAACAACAAGACAATGATCCGAAACATACTAGTAAAATTGCAAAAATATATTTCGAAGAAAATGAAATAGAATTGTTGGATTGGCCTGCGCGAAGTCCAGATATCCATCCAATTGAAAATTTGTGGCATTATTTGGATGGCAAAGTCAATAGGGATGAGCACAGTATCAACAAACAAAACTTCTTTTTAGCATTGGAGGCAGCTTCACATAATATTCCTCCAAACTATTTACAAAGCTTAATTGATAGTATTCCTCATCGCTTGCAAGCATGCCCAAGGATACTAAATATCAATTAATAAATAAAACAAAAAACTCAAATATACTAAATAAAACTTTGAGAGGTATGAATACTTTTGACGCTTCCTAATATCTCAATTTTTAAATAATTTTCACTTTTTTTAAAAACAAGATTTAATTTTTCAATTATTATAGTTAATATTGTTAAAGTTGCTACAACAAACATTTTTTCAATTAAAATTATTTTAATCAATTTGGTCTTTGTTTTATTGCTACAACATATTTTATGATAGGGTATGAATAACTTTGTCGTATACTGTATATGTATATATATAAATATATATATATATATATATATTTTAAATTTATTTGTTATTTGTTATTTTTTTTGTGTGTGTGGCTTTTATATAGTTGAAGGTTATATTGTTACTGTGTTAGCTCACCTGTAATTTACTTTGCATGTATGTTAGTGTTTTGTCTAAACATCGGGCGCAATGTTCACTCACCCGTAAGTTACTTTATGTGTGTTTGTGTTTTGTCTGAACCTCTGGCGTGGTGTTGGTTCACTCATAAGTTACTTTATATATGGATGTTAGTGTTTTGTCTGAACCTCTGGCGTGGTGTTGGTTCACTCATAAGTTACTTTATGTATGTTTGTGTTTCGTTTATGTTTTTGATGCAGTGTGAGCTCAGTGACAAACGAGTTACTTTAAACTTACATAAAAAGTTATATAAAATCTACACTCACTAATCTCTAGTATTTCATTAAATGTAATGTTTTTGCTAATGCATTTCAAAATATTATGCCTGATGTTTTAAAGTACTATTTGCAGGAAGTAACTCCTTTTAACTACTCCAGGTTAGGTTCAGGATCATCACGATCACCCTGCTACTGGTATCATGTAACCCAGTACTACCTGCCCCATGCCCTGCTGCCTTGTAGGGTTTACTATTTTAGGCAAAGATTAAGAGAAACAAATTCCAAATTAAAAATCCCCTGCCTTAGGGCTCTTGATTGAGTAAAACCTAAAGATTGTGTCTTGATAAAAATACTCATCTTGGGCAGATGTTAACTGCATCCAGTTAAAATTTCCCTGCCTTGCGGATTTTGGTTGGGTAAAGGCTAAAGATGGTGTCTCGATAAAAATACTCATATTGGCCAGATTTTAACTGCATCTAGATACTATATTGTAGAAGGCCTCATAGACAAAGACTTAAGCAGAATAATTCTGCCAACTAGCCTCAAACCCCTTCTTCATCTATTAGGCTGGCGTAGATGTAAACCTGTGTTACATTGTGTCCTGCCTATGATGATGAATTCTGGATCTTCTTAACTCATAGATATTTGATATAGATATCAGATATCATAGATATCATAGATATCTGGATCTTCTTGATTCATATTTGCTTTTGCCTCCTTTAAAGTGGCTATGCAACTCTTCTTGTTATCTCCTAATGAGGGTACAGCTATAAAACTCAGTTTAATGGTTCTGAGATCAGCTTATAGTAAGGTTTCCCAAACTTTGTGGTAGCTCTCAGAGTGTCTAATTCCATCAACAGCTGCAAAACTACCAGTGCCATGTTGCATATGGATGGTGTCCCTGTTAATGCTTTAATGGGCATTGTCAAGGCTACATAAGAAGCCCTATGGTACGATTTAGGGTTACATAACAGGATTGAGACAACTGCATAGCTTATTGCTTAAGAGGCTGTGCTTTATCTATGAATGAATCAAGTTCTCTTTAAATTTAAATCAAACCAGTAAGTAACCCAAAATATTAAACATAAAAAACCATACCTACCACCTAACTGTTTTAATATATCTGTTACAAATATCGTGGTCTGCAAAGCAACTTTCCATCAATTGTTTACCTCTTGCGAAACTCACCAGACTTGATTGCTCTTAGTGAGACTTAATTAAATTCAGATCTCAGTGTTGATGGGTACTATCCTTTGATTCACAAAGACTCCAATAATCACATGCTTGGCTTTGGGGTATACATATGCATCAATTCACCTATTTGTCATGAAATCAGGTTTGAATCCTTTGACAATTCTATTAAGCGCTTCCACTTAACACCTCTTCACTCCACCACCTTTCTCTTTGTTCTTTACCGTTCTTTATTTTCCCAAGACTGCACCCTTTTGGAGGTAATTTCTGATTAAATTGACAATGCCCTTTCTCTTTACTCCTCTGTCAGTATTGTTGTATTTGGTGACTTTAATGCTCATCACACTGAATGGCTTGGCTCTAACACCATTGACCCTGCTGGGACTAAAGTCTATAACTTTTGCATTTCTTACTTTCTCTTTTTTTTTCTCCTACTGATTTACTCCTAACAAGGCTGCAAGCAACCGATATAAAGTTGGGAGTTACTAGAAAAAACAAGAAAAAGTTATAGAGCAAAGAAACAATTGACAGAAGACTTTAAAAGTTGTAAGTTGCATGAGACGAAAAAAACATGATGATGGTAGAGAGTTCCGAAGGGTTGAAGTACAGGGAAAAAACTAGACAAAAGTTTTTAGAGCATGCAGGAACAGATACAGTTAACGAATAAGACTTTGCTGAATGAGGAGTCAAGTGAGAACGAATTTTAGTTGATGGAACTAGAGATAAAGCAGATCCAACTATGTTTACAATCCATTTTTGGACCTTGTCTAGAAGAGAAAGAGAGTAATTAGAAAAGCCAGCTCAAATATTACAGCAGTACTCTAAACAGGGACAAATAAGAGATTTGTAAAGGTAGAGAATAGAATCAGGAGTAAGAAAACGGCAAGCACAATAAAGAGAAGCAACCTTAGCAGATGCTAATTTAGCAATCGATTGAATATATGGTTTCCATGAAAGGTCAGTAAACAATAATCCAAAAAGATGTAAAGAAGAGGACTCAGTGAGAGAGTTGCCATTCCTTAATATAGGAATGTTGCAGGGTTGGAAAAAATCCTGGGTTTTGAAAAAAAAAACCTAAATGGTTTTTTTTGGGTTTTATGGGTTGTTGCTTTTTTTAAAAAAAAAACTGACTGTTATTACAAAATAAAAAAAGTATTTAACTAAAAACCACCTAAAAACCATATTCAATTTAAAATTTCTTTACTAAAATTATAATGTATTATAAACAAGGATGGAAAGTTCAATTTCTTAATAGTTCCTTTATTCCAAATATTTTTATTTTCATTGCTAAAGTACAACAAGTCTCTAACCACTTTTAAAGCTCTTGAACACTGAAGTCTACAAATATGTAATGATGTTATGACTTTCAAAACTGCAATGTTTTTTGAAATTCTCTAATCTAAATTAACTAACATTATTTAAATTGTAAAAAATGTTAATATTTTAAACGTAATAGAAATTAAATTTAGAAAAAAATTAAAATTTTTAATAAGAATATATATTATGGGTCCTGGATCTGGAAGTAAGTTAGCAATTAAATGGAATGATTTGACTAAGTTTTCAAAAGCTGTTTCTGAAAAAGTAATACTGCAGTGTAAGCAGAATTATTGCAATGAAATTATAAATAGCCAAAAAATAGAAAGAATTAGAATTCATATATTTAAATGTAAAAAAAAAAAAAACCATCTGTTGCAGAAAGAAATAAAAATCTTATTTTAAAAGATGGCCAAGGATCATCTCAGGCATCTGTAAACTTATTGTGTGATTTTACCCAGCTATTTCAGAACCTTTCAAAGCTTTTTTGGTGTCTATGGGAATAGTTACTCTGATACAACATCAACCCTATATAAAAAACAAAAATTATTAGAAAACTACATATCAAAAACCAAGTCAGATCAAAAGGATGTTTTTGACTTGCAAGTTGTTCAATTTTTTTTGCGTGCAATCTTCAATTTAATACTGTAAAAAATAATAAAGCAAAGGCTGTACCAAGAATCTTTACCACTACCAGAAAGGTTTGCAAAATTTTTTCAATCTCTTCATAGTTGTCCTGCAAAGCACTACCTCCATAGAAAGAGTATTTTTACTCAGAAGGCAGAACTATTTGTATATCAAATAATTTTTCAACATAATTTGGCATGCTGGTCTTCTCTGCAAGCTTGCTTCATATGGTGTATCTGGAAAAAGTTTTTGAGATTACTAAAATGTTTATTACTGCTTTATTAAAGTAATCCTCAAAGACCAACACTGTTTTTCATTTCCAATAACTTCGTACGTTAAAGTTCTATCCTTGGTCCTGTTTTGTTTCTTATCTACATTAATAATCTTGCGGACTATCTAAAGTAGCTCATTTTTGCTGATGACTAAAATTTACACTCCTGTCTTGATAAAAAGTCTTCTCTTTTTGATCTCTTAAAACAGTTGATTGTTAAAACATCTGATCTCACTTTTGTAACAGATTGGGGCTTGCAGTGGCTTGTAAATTTTAACTCCAACAAAACTCAATTTACAAAATTATTTATAATTGTTTGCAGTAAACAAACTAAAGTTATTTATTGCAAACAATTATCGCAATACTGTTGACATTCCTATATAATATTGAATGCCAATCCTCTCACTGAATCCTCTTCTTTACATTTTCTTGGATTATCATTTACTACTGACCTTTTATGGAAATCATATATACAATTGATTGCTATATTAGCCTCCATTAAGGTCACTTTCCTTTAACATGCTCACCATTTTCTTACACCTCATTCCATTCTCTACCTCTACAAACCTATTATTCATTCCTGTATGGAATACTGTTGTAATATTTGGACTGGTTCTTCTAATGATGCTTTTTCTCTTCTAGACAAGCTTCAAAAACGCATTGTAAATGTATTTGGACCCCCTAAGCTTGAGCCTCTTTCCCATCATCGTAAAGTTATATCATTATATATCATAATATATCATATATATAATGGAATATCATATATATTGGCATTTATGCTAATGTAAATTACATCAGACTTTTGTTTAGTATATCTTAATTTAAAGGGAGTAAACTCTTTTTTAATTAAGATATTTTAAACTTAAATCTTTAAACATCCATAAATAGGAAAATGATATTAAACTTTTAAAGCTAATTGTTGATAATGGTAATTTGATTCCCATAATTAAACAGAAAATTCTTAAACTCTGTGAACCATACAATCCTTATAAAAATATTTGATACAAGATTTCATTTTACTGTTTATTTACATTTCATTTTGCAACATGGTTTTTTATTTCTTGATTTTAAATATTTTATTGAATACTGCAGACTAGCATGAAACTCTGATCTTTGTTCAGCAAACTCTAATATTAAAATGTTTTAAACATATTGTGTAAAATTTACACACTTTTGAGTGCTTTGTTTGTAAAGAAAATCATTAAGTGCACTTAAGACAATTAGAACAGTTTAGCTGGCATTTTTTTTTTCGTGTTTTAAAAAATTTTATATTAAAGAGTTTTAAATGTAAACACTACAAAAATCTTCTTAGAGAACTCTTAAACTGCTGATGATATTCTTGTCAAACTAAATTTGGTGATTATAAATAAATCTAATAAATATATTATTTCTCAATATAAAAATAATATCAATCATAAAAATAATCACAAAAATACTTAATTGATAACGCTTTTGTATTATGTACTATTGATAATACAAATAACATGATATTATAAAAAGTAATTACTAAAGTAGTCAGAAAGAATCTCCCAACAAAAAAACATTCACAAAATTCTTGCCACACATTTTATATTTTCTTATGATATTTATTTTTTATTCAATGACACCACCTACAATCTGTTTTTATTTTCACATCTCCTAGGTCTACATAACTGGACAGCTTCGTTGGTCACTTTTGTGATTTTTGTGTTGCATAAACAATTAAAAATACTTAATTGATAACGGTTATGTATTAAGTACTATTTGATAATACAAATAACATGATATTATAAAAAGTAATTACCAAAGTTGTCAGAAAAAATGAATATCCTACAAAAAATAAAAACAAAAGAACTTTTTTTAACTTTATTTTACAATAATTTTCAAAACAAATATACTTCCAATAAGGCTGCAAGCTACAACTATTCAAGTTAGAAGTAAAAGAACAACTAAAAAAATGAAGAACTAAAAAGTGAAAAAAAGAATCGAAGAGTCAAAAAAAGATAGAGGACTTGAAAAATTATAAATTGTGTTTATAATTTGTTTATAATGTGTTTAGCCAGAAAAACATGAAGATTAGAAAGAATTCCAAAGCACTAATGTTCAGCTCTTAACCAAAACATGTAAAGTAGAGGATTCAAAAAAAGTACTCCCGATCATCGGTATGAAAATAATAACAAACTGCAATAATTATCATAATTGAATAAATATTAAAGTTGACCGGCCATTGCAAGCCCCAAACTGCCACAAAAGAGAGGTAACATTTAAGTTCTAACTATTATATATATATTATATATAACTATTATATATTATATGATATAAATGCAATCGTTTAAACAATTCAAGTGAGGAATAAGTAGACATAAAAGTCTTTCATTTAAACAAATGTAGTTTTAAATTTTAAAGTTATGATTATTACATTTTTATTATTTATAATTTTATCATTAAATTATTTAATATTATGACTGTTGCAAAGGAAGTTGTATTTTATCGAAAGGCAATAAGACTAGACAGCATAAAAATTGACTTTTAACATTTGTAGTCTTAATTTTAGTTGTAAAAATCAGTAACTTCTTAAATCTTTGAACTGAAGAATAGACAGTTAAGCACCAATATAAGGAATTTTTAAAATTTTAAAGAATTAACTTATTTTACATTAGAGATGCAATATAAACATGTCATTTGTTATAACTATTTTCACGAATAGCATTCACAAACTAAACTATTGTAGAAACATACAAATCTTACCAATCTTTTCTTTTGTTTTTTCAATTACAGGACAAATTCCAGGACAGCAACACTTGCTAGTCAAACTAAAATACTGAAAAAATAACAAATTAATGAATCCATAACTTTTTTTAAGCAAATCATTTTTTTGTCATTGATAATTATTTTATTACTACTGATAAAATTATGTCATATATATATATATATATATATATATATATATATATATATATATATATATATATATATATATATATGTATATAGACAAGATTAAATAAAAATAACTACATAATTTTTACTACTAAAAGTTTCATGCATTTAGCAATCATCAGGTGAAAAATACATTGTTATACTATAATATACTCTTAATAAACATCGTGGCGTGGAAAAATATATAATTATTTTACTGTTGCATGGTTTGGATTTTTAATCTTTGGGCTCGTGGTTGTCAAGCAAGAACTTGTTTTCGTGACAGCACTTTGATATTTCTGTTTTTTTATAATAACAATTCTTGGGTACCTTTGTATGATATTATGCAAAGTTTTTCATGAAGACAAAGCAAGCATTTTTTTGTTACGTTACTGTAGGCAGGGACTTGTTTAATTATTGACCAAGTTGGTTTGGGTGTTATTTTTAGGTTTTTTTTTATCTGCCATATATACTTTGAAAGGGTGGTTGAATTTTTTATCTTTTTGTTTGTGAATGAGTGTTTGTGGCTAGCCCAACTTTTCTTCCATTCACCTTCTGCTAGGCCAATATATACTTTTTCTAGAGTGTTAGAAGGGGACTATACATTTATAAATAACATTAGAAGCTCTACATTTTGCTATAATAGGGCAGTTTTCTTTACTTATACAATTACAGGGTGAGTATTCTTTTGGTCTTTCTGAACTGATTTTCATGTTGTGGCTTTTTATTATTTTCTCAATATTTTTGGTACAGCTGTAACTCACTTTGATGGTGTTTCAATTGAATAGTATATTAGGGAGTAGGATGTTGGAAAATGTTTGTTGATTAAATTTAGGAAGATATGTCCGACATTGGTAGAAATGCTTTTATTATACAAAGGGTTAAACCATAATTCTTTTTCTTTTTCTTTGAACCATTTACTTTTTCTTTTCTTTTTTTCTCTTTTTTGGGGGCAATACTTTAAATTAAAACCAGTGAAGCCATTTCTTTTAATTTATCTTCGTATTCTGGTATAGATAAATTAAATGTTTTTTTCATTTGAGAAACTTTGTGATTATCTGTCGTTAATAGAGATGGGAATTTGCTTTATTATTTGCGGAGGATGGTTGGAATCAGTGTGGATGTTACATAGATATTCATTTGGTTTTTTGAAAATGTTAAAAAACAACCAATAAAATGACACAACCAATAAAAAAGAGTAAAATATATATATATATAATACTTTTTTTATTGATTGTGTCATTTTATTTGTTGTCGAGAGTGGTGGCCATAGCATTTGACACTCTTTAAGCTATTAGAAATGAACCAAAAATAAAAATGACTTGAAACTTTCCAGAAATGTGAAATACTATCATATAATTTAGTATGTAAAATTTATAGCATTAAAGTCATTAACTTTTTTCAAAAATTAATTCTACATAGCGTGACGGTCATAATGCTTACTTTTTACCACTTCTGAACAAAACAACTTTGTAAGGCTTAATGCTGCAAACAGCATAGTAAAAAACAAAAAATCATTTGGTGTGTGAGTTTAGCATGTATTGATGTTATTATATGCTGAGTTTCATCTTTTTACTTACAGTTTTATAAACATTTTTATGTTTTTTGTTGTTGTCACTGTTGTAACAAAAAAATTAATGTTAAAAAACAACAAATAAAGGCACAATCAATGAAAAAAAGTATGATTATTAAAAACAATGTATCTTATGTAAAAAAATGCAGTATAAGATTATCAAAGCTCTTAATTATGGATATATAATAGGATTTTAACACTACAGAACTACAGACTGTAAATAAGCGTCAAAACACGTTTATACAACAAAACATGTCTATACTTACAACTTTAAAACCATGCTATGGTATGATAAAATGATTTTTTTTTAATAACTTTTATAGAGTTTAGTATGTGTTTTTATAACTTTTTTGCTTTTTTTTTCCTCTTTCTTGCAGATTTGTCCATATATAGATATATATATATATATATATATATATATATATATATATATATATATATATATATATATATATATATATATATATATATATATATGTATATATATATATATATGTATATATATATATATATATATATATATATATATATATATATACATATACATATATATATATATATATATATATATATATATATATATTATACATATATATATATATATATAAATATATATATATAAAAATATATATATATATATTGTATATATATATATATATATATATTATATATATATATTATATATATATATATTATATATATATATATTATATATATATATATTATGTATATATATATTATATATATATATATTATATATATATTGTGTGTGTATATATATATAGATCTATAGTTTGTTGTCTTTGGGAAGAGCGGAAGGAAAAAAGTGATTCTTACACCAACACATACGTCACTTTTAATTACTTTTAACTTTCGTCCAACATTTGCGTGTTGGACGAAAGTAAAAACCATTAATTTATTTACAAATAAATCGTTTTTTAAAAAAACCACAAAAACGCAAATTTAATTGACCAGAATGTTTTAAAAACATTCTGAATGTTTTTAACAATATAAACAATGTTTTTGTTTTTATTTTTTTTAATAAAATGTTTTTATTTTTAATTTTTTTAATAAAATGTTTTTATTTTTATTATTTTTTACTGTAAATCATGCGCGGAGTGTTGCTACATCGACTATCTTATAGCCTGACTCGCAAGGGAATGCTGCTACATCGACTGAGGGGTTGGTTGGGGCAGGCAGTCTATCAATTAATAAAAAAAAATAATTCCGGTCTTGCATTTTAATTTTTATTTTTTGTCAAAAAAATATTGAAAAAACTTTCGGACAACATCTACGGGTTGTATATATATATATATATATATATATATATATTATATATATATATATATTATATATATATATATTATATATATATATATTGTGTGTGTATATATATATATATATATATATATATATATATATATATATATATATATATATATATATATATATATATATATATATATATACATATAAATATATATATATATACATATATATAAATAAATATATAATATATATATATATAATATATATATATATATATATATATATATATATATATATATATATATATATATATATATATTAATGTATATATATGTGTATATATATACATATATACACACATATATATATATATATGGGTGTATATATATATATATATATACATATATACAAAAATAATTTTAAATGTATTCAGGAATTTGTGTTCAATGTTGTTAAAAGTACAGAGCAATAAGAAATTTAAAAAAACTCACTTATCTAACTATTATTATCACTATTATTATATCTTTTTTACATATTATTAAACTCGGACAAATTTTGAATTCGATTCGAAAAAATTCGACTAAATTTGTAATTTGGGGTCAAATTCAAATTCAAATTTTTTCAAATTTGAGATCTGAATTGGAATTCGATTTTTAATTTTGAAGTCTGATTAATTGAATAAAAATTTGAAAACATTTGAAATTCAAATTTGAGTTTCGAATTTAATCAAATTGGAAATGAATTTATAATTAAGTCGAAGAACACGATTTTTTAGGCAGTTATAAAATAGTTCCAAGCACTGCAACAAAATTAAGCTTCATATTAAAACTCTAAAACATTACGATTCTATTTTTGTGCGCTAAACTATGCTTTTACTTGTTGGTATTGAAAAATTGAACATTTTCAAACAAAACAAATAATTGAATGTAACAATTAAAAACTCAGAATTTAATGAAAAAATTGTGTGAATTTTTTAATTGCCAAGCGCATTCAAAACAATTTCTTTTGCACGTAAATAATATCCAAGGGAATTGTAATGTTGCAATCATTATTACATCTCCAAAGAGCAAATCGTATATAAATGTCCATAGGGATTTTGTATATGTAGCAATCATTACAATATAAATAAAAATACTTATAATTTTACAACTCCTTGATAAAACTAGTTCATTTTTAAACCAAAATTAAGCTAAAATCAAGTCAACATGGTTAAAAAAACTTACTAATTGTGGTCTTATTTTGAAAAAATCCAACCTCTAAACGAAAAGGACAAAGTAATCCCAAGGTAACTTGTCAGATTAAAGTGCTCGCAAGAACAAGACCAATTTGTGGAAAGGTTCTGTCTACATCTAACTCAAATACTAGCTCCCTGAGAACTCATATTAGATCTTTACATCCGGAACAGGCCAGAGCAGTTAAATACTGGCCTTTTGATTAACATAGAACGACCTGTTACTAATAAAATTTGATATAAAAGAAAACTTATTTTCTTGTTTAGAAACTTTGATCCATTCCTTGGTTTGACAGTTCACTATATTTCAAAGAACTAGACTCTAGTGATGCTTCTGGTGTATTGTGGAAGTGCAGAGGGTAGACAAACATCTTAAAACATTGCTGAACTTTTTGACAAGACAATTAGTGAGATTGTAGGCCTTCCATCAAGGTTCCATCAAGGTCCACAAGACCTGCACAAGTGATAATGCAGCTAATATGCTAGCAGCGATCTCAAAATTCAGGAAGGCCTTGGGTGTGTAGATTATATACTTAACCTCGTGGTGACTGAGTGTCTCAGCATCCCCGAAGTGAAGAATGCTGTTGATGCATTCAGGAAACTGTCATCTAGAACTCACAAAAGCAGCATTAATCAACAGAGGATCAAAAAAGAGTGTATCAGGCTAAACAATCAATGTAAGGATGATTCAAACATTGAAACTGGTAAATAACTTCTTTAAACTTTTCAACTTTCAATTGAAAAAGTTTTCAATTTTTAATTTGGATTATACATTCATTATATGTATATATTTTATATTATGTATATATTATATGTTTATGTTTATATTTAGTTATAATATACAAATTTAGTTATTACATGCCAAAATAAGACTTTTGTTGTTGGCCCAGAGCTATTTCTAAAAAAGTCTATAAAAAAAAGCTCCATTAAAAAGGTTTTAGTCCCTAAATGTGACGGCTTGAAGCTTTATACCCTTAGCCCCCCCCCCCCACTTAATCCATCAGTGGTATTATTGTATATTGTATAGTATAAGACAATTAATTTCACGGTTTGAATGAAGTTGCATTTGGTATAACCTAGTTTGACTAATTTTAAGCCAAATTTTTAACAATATTTCTTTTAGTTGAATTTGTCAAAATCATTGCACCTGTTGAAACCCGCTGGAATTCCAGCTTGATGATGATGCTATCCATTCTAAAGTTAAGGCCAGCTCTTGAGAGGATCAGAGAGGATTATAGCATGGCAACTGATCCCAAGTTGAGAGAAAAAATCCTACATCAAAGGAATTTGAACAGGTAAATGAGATTTTTTTCCGAATTATTAAAATTTGTTATTCCCGATAATTCAGAATATATCTTAAATTAATTTGCTTTTTCAGTTTTTTTTGAATTATTTAGTTATTGAATACCAGGTCCTAGTTCACGGGGTTAGGAAGACTTTCTAGCCCAGGTCTCCATTAAAAAGGGACAAAATGTTTCTCCTTTTAATTTAGTCCTAAAATTTAGAACCCACTTGTCACCAAGGGCCTCCAAATTTCAAAATTGCCTAAGCTATTTTAAGAAGAGTAGGGGCCTGGTTCGTATAAATTAGTTAAATAAAAATTATTAATAATTGTAATAATTTTTTATTCAGATTGTTGCCATCATTGGTCCACTCACCAAGATTGAAGAGATGTCTTTATTATTATCTTCTGACAAAAAACCAACCATCTGCTATGTGGTGTCAAAAATTTTTAATATCAATGGTTATCTAAATTCTCAACTCAATAAACCAACAATCAACGAGGAGACCAAAGTATTGTGCAAAACCTAGAGTCAAAGTTGGAAAAGAGATTTGCGGTTTGTGGGACCAAAAACAAGCTCTAGGCTTATGGAGCAATTCTCCACCTATTTTACAAAGGACTTACACTTGCCGAAAATGAAAGTCCAAATTACAGGGAAATGATTGAGCTGATGATCAAGGAGAATGAAGTTGAAGTAGTACACGGGTTTTTTGAGGAAGTTGATGACGAAGACTAAGATTAGGTAATAGAAAATTCAAATTTTAAATATTTTTAGGTTTAAAAAAAAAAAATTATATATATATATTTTTTTACAATAGTCATTATTGTTTTTAGGGCTAAAATGAGATCTTCTCAGTCTAGCCAGCCCACTTGGTCACTTTTTGAGGCAGCCATTAGCCCCATGCAGTTGGAAATGAACAGGTACCTTAACTTAACAGATCTTCCTCCAGCCGATGTCGATGTACTACAATGGTGGAGAAGGCATCACTCGGAGTATCCTCTTATTGTCAAGTGTGCCAGTAAATACCTTTGTATTCAGGTACAAAAAACTATTTTGAAGATGTTTTTTCATAAATAAAACTTTGTTTTGAAATAGCTTTTTAGAAAGGGAAGAGACTCGCCAATTTCCAAAATTTGTAAAACCAAATTTTTGAACTTTCATCACTAAAATTAGAATATAAATTTTAGCCGTTTGAAAGCTTTTCCTAGTTTATTTTAATTTAATTTGTTTGAAAATTTGACACAATATTAAATTCATTTTACTTTTCAGGTCTCATCTGCTAACTCTGAGCGAGTGTTCTCATCAGGAGGTGCAGTTGTGACCTACAGAAGGACAAAGCTTGATGTCGAAAATGTCCACATGCTAGTTTACTGTAAGGACAACTTGCTAAAGGTTAGGATCTCCACAAAGTTTTATGAGGATGAAGCAGAGGAGGATGCTGAAGATAAACTTCTTTAGGAAGAAACAACTGAAGTCTCAGTTGAAGGTTCGACCAAAATTCATTTTATTAAGGAAGGGGGTAAAAGAAATAAAAGAAAGTTGGATGTCAGTCTTTAATCTAAGATTGGGTCTGCTTCAACCAGCCAAACTACAATATTTTCAAACAGAAGAGCTGGAACCTCTTCAAGCAACAGAGATGGAAATCCACCAACTAATAGCACGCAATGCATTGAAAGTGATTGATTTATCTAAAAATGTGGGAAATGTTCCTTTTTGTTCCTTTTGTCAAATGTATGTATAAAAATATTGTTAAAAATCAGGAATAATGTCCAGTGATCCCATATAAATATTATTTTCTCACTCGTTATTTCATAAATGCTTGAACTCAAAATTTTATTGTTTAAAGAGATAGTTGCGATAGAATAACAACCGATAA